>NC_056032.1:23217469-23517469 GCF_004379255.2 Salvia splendens | reverse complement strand
TCTTACCTTATAAAATGATAATCTAAGCGGATAAAATGACATTTAGCTTATAAAAATGATAGTTTAGCTGGAGAAATTGCATATAAGCTGATAAAATGATACTTTAACGTGACAAAATGACATAAAACTGGTAAAATGATACTTTTGTCGAATAGAATGATACTTTCAGCCAATGGAATGATAGTTTTGCCGGGTAGAATGATACTTTCAGCCGATAGAATGATATGTATTTTTGGTGTAAAAAATGACATTTTTGTTTAATAAAATGATACTTTTACCTTATAAAATGATAATCTAAGCGGATAAAATGACAATTAGCTTATAAAAATGATAGTTTAGCTGGAGAAATTGCATATAAGCTGATAAAATGATACTTTAACGTGACAAAATGACATAAAACTGATAAAATGATAATTTTTCCCGATAGAATGATACTTTCAGCCGATAGAATGATAGTTTTGCAGGGTAGAATGATACTCTGAGTTGATAAAATGATAAAATGATAAAATGATAAATGTTAGGTTTATTGCATAGAATGATAGTTTTGCCCGATAGAATGATACTCTGAGTTGATAAAATGATACTTTTGACTGGCTGATAAAATGATAAAATGATCGAAATTCAGAAATTAAATGAGTAAAATTTGGATATGTTAATTTTATCATGAGCGAAATGACATATTTACCCCCGCGCTTTTTTTTATGAAGTAAATCTAAGTTTGAATCTAGACCGCGTGATTTTAAAAATGTGTGGTCCAGATTTAGTTGTAGCGTTATTACGGAAATTGAGGTTATCATTATAACGCACCCCTATATATATATATATATAAATATATATATAGTGGACTGTGAGGCCTATATACCGTTTATAGTAAAAGTGAACTGAAACTCCTTTTGCTGATAGATTGAAATGAAAAAATGAGACTTCTATTCGCCGACGGAGGGAATATATGGTATGATGCAATAATGATGATGGTGATGATGCAATTCAATTCACGATGATAATTTCAAATACTCCCTCCATCCCATTAGAATGAAAACTTTATTTTTCGGCAAAACATTTTATGTAGTGTTGTTTTGTGAGTTAATGAGGATAGAAAAAGTAAAAGAGACGAAAAAAGTAGAGATGGTGTTGTTTCCATTATAGAAAATGTTTCATTTTTAATCGGATAATCCAAAAAGAAAAAAACGTTTCATTTTTAATGGGAAAGAGAAGTTTGTCTTAGCTTATATACTGATTAATGCATAGTACAAAAGTTAAAATATTAAAAAAGCATTGCTTGCAATATATATCAAGTTAATTACGACATAATGTTATGTCCCATAAACAACTAGGCTGTGAAAAATGAAAAAGTAAAAAAAAAGAACAAATAAACAAGGAAAATGATGTCGCGAAGTCTCCATCCAAAGGTATTAGCGATTTAAAATTTGAATTTTATGTTTTTATTATTTTCACAGATTCTCTTTATTAAATTAGGCAAAAAAAAATTTAATTCTTTGTTTTGGTTTGTTTAAATATGATTTAGTCTTAGCCATGCAATTTTAATCTGACTATTTTTTTTAGTTGTAAATAATAAATTTTAAATTATATAAATGCCCAAAAGTCGATAAAAAATAGTTTCAATAAAATTATCTAACAATCAATAACCAATCATTCCTAAAGAAAAAATAATTACTCCGTATTACATGAAACCGCAAAAATTGAGAGTTCACATACCGGTCTTCTAAACTAGAACAACATTTCAAACAGAACATAAAAATATTTAAAAACAAAATGCCTTTTTTCAAATAAATTTCATCTAAACTAATTACTCATAAGTTTCATATTCCACATCCACCTTTTTATCAAAGATCTTACAACAATAACTTTTATTAACTCTTAATTTTAAATATCTATATAGGTCAATCAAGAAATGGCCTCTCAAATTAAAAATCCTAACACAATCATTAAAAATATGCATATTAGTAAAAATTTTGTTACGAATAAAAGTGATCGATGCTAAGCCAATCATTGAACTACTTGAGAAGCTACTTGATACGACGCTTCATCTCAGGGCTGACAATTTTTGACACGACACAAACCCGCACGAAATTAATTGGTATGTGTCAAACACGATAACGACACGAAAACTTCGTGTCGTGTTCGTGTTACACGTTAAGAAATAATATTAATATATTATAATAATATTATTTTTTTATTTATTTTAAAATTTTAAAATTTTAAAATTAAAATTAAAAATTTAATATTAGAAATAATATTAATATATTATAATATTATTATTATAGTGTTGTTATTGTGTCGTGTCATATATGTGTTATCGTGTCATGTTGACCCGAAGTGGTTCGTGTCGTTAATGAGTTCGTGTCGTGTTCGTGTCTGAGGGTAACGGGTCGTGTTCGTGTTCGCGTTTGGAGTATTCTTAACGGACCGTGTTCATGTTTTTCGTTATCGTGTCATGTCGTTATCGACACAACACGCACGATTTGTCACCCCTATTTCATCCCCCTAATACTCCCTTCGTTCCATAGTAATGAAGTCATTTTGCTATTTTGGTACGTTCCATAGTAGTTGAGTCATTTCTCTTTTTAGTAAAAGTCAATACATATCTTCTCACTTACTTTACTCTCTCTTACTTTATTCTATTTCCATCTCTCGACCTTTTTTAATTTCCTACTTTATTCTTCATTTATTTAGCCCATTTAACAATTTTTCTTAATATCCGTGCTGAAAAGAAATGTCTCCACTATTATGGAACGGAGGGAGTATGTACTATCACGCATTTAACTTGTACAGATGTTAAGGAATACTTCCTCCATCGCATAAAATACACAAACTTTCTATTTTAATCCGTATCATAAAGATAGTCCATTTTTATTTATATAACATTTTTCTCTTTAACGAGGTGAGCTACATTCCCCATTAATAATATGCCAATAACTTTTCATTTTTACCTCACTCTCATTTTATTACTCCCTCTGTCTCCTAATATGTGTTTGATTTTGACCCGACACAGATTTTATAAAATGTAAAACAAACTGAGTTGAAAAAGTTAATGGCATGTCGGTCCTACTTTTGTATATTATAATTTTATACTCCCTCCGTCCTATAATAGATGGCACACTTGGGAAATGGCACGAGATTTTAGGAGATGCTATTTTGTATGTTAGGCGAAGAGAGAAAATAGTATGTTTAGATTAATGTGAGACAGAGTTTTTTTCCAAAAAATGAAATGTGATATCTTTTGTGAGACAAACTGAAAATGAAAGTGTGACATTTATTATGTGATGTAGGGAGTAATAAAATGTGAGTAATTTAGTTAGTGGAATGTGAGTACCAAAAAATAGAAAAAGTGAAATGATACAATTAATAAAGGACATGCCAAAATGGAAAACTGAGACACATAATGGAGGATGGAGGGAATAGAAAAAAGAAATGAAATTAATTAGTAGAATATTAAATATACTTACCGAAATAAAAATAAAATGCAACGTTAACATTTAGCGGGACTCCTCAAAATAGCAAAATGACACTCATTTTAAGGGGGAAGAGTAACATATCCTGTTGCAATGAAATATCCAGGTACTACTAACTAACCTAGGTTATATTGTAATCGGTAGATGAGTAGTTGAGCAATTGAATAATTGCATATTTGGAAAATGATACTAACCGTAGTATTTCTATAAAGTGGATAATAATAATTTTAATGTAAAATTGATAAAGAAAAAAAGAGATTGAAAAAAATTGTTGAAATATTATTAGTGAAAAATCTGACTCGTTTTAATAAAGAGAAAAGTTTAACATAAACAAATAGAGACTAATTTGGATACACGACTCCTGATTGAAAATACGAGTGTTTTGTGTTTGTGAGTTGACCAAGCGGTAGAATGGTAATGCCTAAGGCTAAAGATCTTGGGTTCGAGTCCACCGTGACACGATCTTTAAATTTTTTTCAATTGATAAGTCAAATTGTTTAAATACTCTCTCCGTCCGCCATTAGGAGTCATATTTCTTGGTGGCACGGGTTTTAAGAAATGTTAAGAAAAGTTGGTGGAATAGAGGTCCCACTTGTATATATTAGTTTTAAATGAAATGTGAGTGGAATGAGTTAGTAGAAGGTGAGACTCTATCACCATTTATAGTAAAAGTGAACCGGGACTCCTATTTGCGGACGGACTAAAATGAAAAAACGGGACTCCTATTCGCAAACGGAGGGAGTAGCATATAAAGTCACATTGTTCTATAATACTACTAAAAGTTCATGTTAGAGAAAAATGTTATTCTTATTTGCATATAGTATGAAGTTCTACTTACTAGACAATTATATCGTCTCAACTTCTAATCAATACTACAATAAATCTTGTAGTTACTCCCTCCGTCCCATAAAAGATGTTACACTTTTCTTTTTAGTTTGTCCCACAAAAGATGTCACATTCTCTTTTAGAAAAAGTTCCCTCTCACATCAATTATAAAATTATATTTTCTCTCACCACTTAACACACAAAATAACATCTTCTAAACTCCCGCGTGTCATCTCTCAAGTGTGACATCTACTATGGGACGGAGGGAGTAGTTTAGATGGTTTTGTTTGGCAAAAAAAAAAAGAGCAACGTACGAATCAGTATTGAAGTGTAGAATATGGAGCAAGTATTACATTAAAGCTTTGTACTCTCTGTTCTCGATCGACAATCCCTTCATTATTTAAAACAACAATAAAATTCACAGTCGTCCTAAATTATTTGTAGTGACGCAATACAAGCTCTAATGCGCTGCATTTCTATGCCATTTTCTTCAAATCGTTTACGGAAACCACCCTCACTAAAATATTCATGTCGTTCCTCCAACATTACTCGCTTAACCCTGATAAAGTTATCGCAAGCCAGGAAGATGTATGCGATAAGATTAAGACCGTGTTAAATGATATAGATAACATATTTAGAGAAGAAAGCAATGGGAGAAGATAATTGTATTTGATTGAATGATGAAATGGTACTCAACACCAATATATTTATAGGGTTGTTGGTGACCTTTGAGATCCTACAATAAATGTATATTCATGGAACTACACTATTATTGGAACATGCACATCTTCAATGCTTCTTCGAACTCCATTCTTGGAACTCTATTATTCTTTAATGCTTATTGATACTTCCCCTTTTCTCAACACTCCCCCTCAAATTGAGTGGTGGATCTCCAAAACTCAATTTGGAAAGTACATCTTCAAAGCTCCTTGAGTTGACTGCTTTAGTTAGGATGTCGGCAAGTTGATCCTCAGAGCGAACAAAAGGGAGTTCGACAATCCCATTCTCAATGTTTTCTTTGATGAAGTGTCTGTCAACCTCCACATGCTTCGTTCGGTCATGTTGTACTGGATTTTGTGAGATGCTTATAGCGGCTTTGTTATCACAATACAACTGGCACTTGCTTGGAGAGAGATTAATCTCTTTCATCAATCTCCTTAACCATAAAATCTCGGTCAACCCACTTTTAATCCCACGAAATTCTGCTTCAGCACTCGAAAGAGCCACCACCTTCTGCTTCTTGCTTCTCCATGTTACCAAATTACCTCCAACAAAGGTAAAGTAGCCTGCTGTAGACTTCCTATCGTTTGGGTTCCCTGCCCAGTCAGCATCTGTATAACCATGAATCTCAAGATGCCCATTTTTGGCGAACAACACTCCATGCCCTGGAGTTCCCTTCAAATACCGACAAATCCTAAGTGCTGCCTCCATGTGATCTGTCTGCGGCTTATGCATGAACTGACTTACGACCCCAACTGCATAGGCAATATCTGGCCTAGTGTGCGAGAGATATATGAGTTTTCCGACCAGTCGCTGATATCGACTACGGTCAGCCAACTTGGCTTCTTCTCTGATTTGTAATCCGTGATTAACTGCCAGAGGAGTGTCTGCTGGTTTACATTCCAGTAGGCCAGTCTCTGCTAGGATGTCCAAGATATACTTCCTTTGTCGCAGAAAAATTCATTTGGACTTCAATCCCAAGAAAGTAATTGAGATTCCCCAAGTCCTTCATCTCAAATTCCTGAAAAAGATTTTTCTTTAATTCCTCAATCTCTTCTAGGTCGTCACCTGTAATAATCATGTCATCAACATATATGATTAAACATGTGATCTTATTACCCTGCTTCTTAAAAAATAGCGTATGGTCTGAATTGCTCTATGTATATCCATAGCTAATCATTGCCCCAGCAAACTTCCCAAACCATACTCTTGGAGATTGCTTCAATCCATACAAGGTCTTCCTCAATTGGCACCCTTCACCTGCTTTAAAATCTGTTGCAAAACCTGGGGGTGCCTCCATGTAAACTTCTTCTTCCTTCTTCAACTCTCCATGTAGGAAGGCATTCGTCACATCAAACTGGTGTAATGGCTAGTCCCTATTAGCAGCAATGGATAACAACACCCGAATAGTGTTCATCTTAGCTACTGGAGAGAAGGTCTCAGAATAGTCAACTCCATATGTCTGAGTATAGCCTTTTGCGACAAGTCGTGCCTTGTACCTTTCTATCGAGCCATCAGGTCTTCTTTTGATAGTGAAGACCCATCGACAACCCACTGGTCGCTTCCCTTCTGGTAGAGCACATTTCTCCCATGTGTGGTTTCGAATCAATGCATCTATCTCTTTCTTCATTGCTTCCCTCCAATGCTTGTATTTCATAGCTTCTTCCCATGTCTGTGGTATTTCTTCTTCCTCATATAGTGCATTCTCGAAAGCCCGAGCCATCTCTGATAATGGCCTTTGGCTAGGTTCACAACAGAGTACCGCTTTTTCCTGTCAATCCTCTCTGGTGTATACCTTTTGGGTGGAACTCCTCTGTTTGACCTTGGTGGAAGTATGTATCTCCCAGTGTCAGGGTCAACTCCTTCGACCTCGACTTCCTCAATTTCCCTTTCTTCGGTCTCAATTGAATTTTCTTCTGCACTTACAGTGTTAGCCAAACAATTATCTGTATCCACAGGATTACTTACATTGGATAACCTTAACGGAGAAATATTTGAGGCGATGCCACCTTCTACGATGGACTCTACCACATCAGAGACTTGCTCAGCGGAATTGCTTATTGTTTTCTCTGATAGATCCGCATCAGGATTGCTTGGCATTGGCAGTGGCATTGAGATCCAACTTAGTGGGTCCGTATCATTGTTACCCCTAACATTACTCTCCCCCTGACCGCTAAGATGGGTAAAGAAGTACCCAGTTTCATGAAAGTTGCAGTTCATTGTAACAAACATCCGGTTGGACTTTGGATCGAAACACCTATACCCCTTTTGATTTACCCCATATCCTATAAAAACGCATTTGATAGCGCATGGGGATAGTTTAGTTCTTTCATGTTTAGGAATGTGGACAAAAACAGAGCATCCGAAGATGCGAGGTTCAAGAGTCAAGGGCGGAGGAATTTTTGTGAAGGTGGACAAGACTTGTAGAGGAGTTTTGTGTTTGAGAATACTTGTGGGCAATCGGTTTAAGAGATAGGCTGAGGTGGCAATGGCTTCTGGCCAGAAGTGTTTCGGGGCTTTTGACTCATAAGCATAGAACGAGTCATTTCGAGGAGAGATCGATTTTTCCTTTCTGCCACACCGTTTTGTTCGGGAGTATGGGCACATGTGGTTTAGTGTATAAGGCCTTTGTTTTGGAAGAATTGTTTCATGGTAGAATTAACGAACTCCCCCCATTATCTGACCGAAGGATCTGGATGGTTTTGTGAAACTGAGTTTTGATAAGGTTATAGAAATGGGTAAAGTGTGACAAAACTTCAGATTTTTGTTTCATGAAATATATCCAGGTCATGCGAGTGCAATCATCCACAAAAACTAAGAAATATCGAAAACCTTGCCCCCCAATAACTGGTGCGGGCCCCCAAACATCAGAGTGTACTAAGGCAAACGGGGTTTCAACACGAGTATTACTTAATGGGTAAGAGTTCCGATGACTTTTGGATAAAAGACAAGTTTCACACTACATGTCATGCTTAGGAATAATACTAGGAAATAACAATTTTAAGTAACCGATAGATGGATGACCTAAGCGCCGATGCCAAAGCCAAGCTTTCCGGTCAGCTGATCCGTGAGTTAACATGGCAGTCCCTTTTTGAGCTATCTCATCCACATAGTAAAGCCCATCACGTTCAGTGCCACGCCCAATTATCTCCCCGGTTCGGATATCCTACAACAGATAAAATTGTGGCTGCATTAGTAACGTACAATTCAATTCCTTTGTGACATGACTAATGGATAATAACTTATGAGACATCGAAGGAATATATAGACAATTTGATAACTGCAAAGTTGGGGAAATGTTAACGGTTCTAGCCCCCTCAACCACTGTAAATTCCCCATTGGCAGTTTGGATATGAGATTTTAGAGGTTTTTGAAGGTTGGTAAGGTCTGAAGCATCATATGTTATGGTATCGGTTGCCTCACAGTCAAAAATCCATTTATCATTTTTCTCATGGCTATTAGATACTACACACACAACTCCAAGCTTCTCGAGAGGCTGAAATCGATTTTGGCAAGTAGTTTGGAAAATTATGGAATTTTCAGGAGATTTGGGGGCTAATTGTGACTGAGAATTTTGGTGGGGTAAAACCTGCAATTTCCCAAAGATTTGGGGGCTTCCAATAAAAGAGCCTCCTAACCCTAATCTACCTGAATCAGGCGCCGCCTCTTCCCTCATCAATTCTTCACTCCAATAACGAATAACACTCCCACTTCCGCCGGTGACGAAGTTTGCTGCCCCGGTTGTGTTCACCGGCTGAGCAGCTTCATTTCCGGTCCTTCCTCCTGGCTGGACAGCACCGGCAGTTTGCGTGACCCCCTGCACGGCGTTACCACAGTCGCCTCCAACTGCTGCGGTGGCGTGCCCACCACGGTTCCAGGGTATTTGCGGTTGCGGCGGCTTGCCGTGCTTCTCTTCCCACCAATCTGGATACCCAATTAGTTCAAAGCATGAATCTTTTGTGTGTCTCTTCCGTTTGCAGTAGGAACACACAAATTTTGACTTGTCTTCTTCATCACTTTGCCGATTTCTGCCATTGCAGCCGCCGCGACCACTACCGTGGCTGCCGCGACCACCACCGTTGCTGCCGCGACCGCCACCCCGAGAGGTGCCGGTAGGGTTCTGCCACCCTCGGATGGCGAGGCCGGTTCCGATTCCATCCGTGGCAGCTGCTCTGCCGGTGTTTGCCTGTTGTAACACTCGGAGTCGTGTCTCCTCCTGTTGAATCAGGTTGTACGCATAGTTGACGGAGGGAAGCGGGTCCATTTTCAGTATCTCCCTCTTGGTTGTTTCATATTTGCTATCAATTGCATATAGAAACTGACATACTCTCTGATCTTGTATGAATTTGTTATGAATCTCCATATCCTCTGGACATTTCATTGGGTTCGTCTGTTTTTGATCAATTGAAATCCAGATCTCTCCCAACCGGCTCCATATTTCTTCTAATGAACTGATTCCTTGTCTTAGTGTGGTTACTTTAAACTGAAGGTCATACACCTGGATTTTATCTCTTCCACTCCCATATGTGACGGCCAACGCATCCCAGATATGCTACGCCGTCGGATGTTGTGAAACTCGACTAACTAGTCGAGGCTCGATGTTTTGTATTAACCAAGTGATCACACAGTGATCGGCTTGTTGCCACTGTGTGAAGGCTGGATCGGTTCGAGGTGGGGAAGGAGGCACTCCGGTGACGTGAGAGACCATTCCCCGACCACTTATTGCCGTCTTTATCAATACGGACCAAAGGGCATAATTTTCTCCATTTAACTTGTTCCCACCAATGTGGAGGGGCTGCGTGTCGATTCTGAATGGCACGACAACTGTTTCTAGTGGATTTGGTTGGTTCATCGCAAAACTATTGCGCATAAAATTGGCAAACTGCCGGGCAAATTCATCTGCCATAGATGAATCTGAGGTTTCGGTTACTATATAGTTGTCATTTGACATTTTGGCTTATGGTTATAGGTACAACGGAAAAAGGAAAAAAAAACGAGAAGGGGCCGAGAAAGGTATCAAGGACGATGATGATACCTTATCTGAGTCCAAACCCGCTCTGATACCATGTTAAATGGTATAGACAACATATTTAGAGAAGAAAGCAATGAGAGAAGATAATTGTATTTGATTGAATGATGAAATGGTACTCAACACCCATATATTTATAGGGATGTTGGTGACCTTTGAGATCCTACAATAAATGTATATTTATGGAACTACACTATTATTGGAACATGCACATCTTCAATGCTTCTTGGAACTCCATTCTTGGAACTCTATTATTCTTTATTGCTTATTGATACTTCCCCCTTTCTCAACACAAAGTCGTCAAGACCCAATAATACCGGTCGAGACGACTCCGCTTACTTGTCCAACAACATAAACCGAAAGCACTGTGAACAAGAATCCCAAACCAGTAACACCATCCTGATACTTCTTTGTCGACTGAGGAGCCCCACTCTCGAAGAAGGCGGGTATTCAGAAAAAGGCTCCACCGCGCCGGCAAATCAGCCATGCGGCGCTCATGGGAACCTTTCTGAGCACGTGAACCCTGCGCCTCATAACACGGATAAAAGGGCACTATTAATACCACTTGGTATTGCTCCATATTTGACAAGCTGAAGCTTGGCAAATATACACCAGCAACAACTAAAAAGGAGGCTTCCACTTTCCGATATTGAAGT
Source organism: Salvia splendens (assembly GCF_004379255.2). Lineage (NCBI taxonomy): Eukaryota > Viridiplantae > Streptophyta > Magnoliopsida > Lamiales > Lamiaceae > Salvia > Salvia splendens. The sequence goes on along the minus strand of NC_056032.1, from coordinate 23,506,766 downwards.
TCATATGACTCGCTTGCTCTAAGAAGTAGGTGTTTGCGGTTGAGGATACAATGCCGCACATGATGAAGCAGCTCAGGATTGGAAGCACACGGATTACGGCTTTTGCTGATTCAACTTCTGATACGTACCGAGCAAAGTATTAGAATTATATCCGAGAGAGCTATTCACACTCATGCAAGACCACGCAAGCTCCCATGCAGTCGATCATACACGAACACCTTCCCATAGAAGACGTTAGTTAGTTGATTGTGACAGCTGGAGTTAGTTGTACTTTCGGTTATGTAGTTAGTTGAGTAGTTACTCGACTAGCTGGTATATAAAGTGTGCTTTGTATGCTTTCATAATCAATCAATAAGATCCAATCTTTTTTCTCCAAAATATCTTTCTTCTCTCATTCATTTCAATCAAGTCAGCTTTATTCTCTTGTTATGGTATCAGTGACTACAATCTTCCGCATTCGATCTCTAGATCTTCACATCTGCTTCGATTGATCTTCTTTCACGATGAACTATCGCAATCTTCCAGCTTAATTACCTACTGAAGATACATCAAGTCCATACTTCCTCCATCCAAGTGATAATCCGGGTACTATCCTTGTTCCACAACCTTTAACTGGATCCAACTATGCAACATGGAGCAGATCCTTCACTACTGCGCTCCTTGCCAAAAACAAGCTCGTTTTTTGTTGATGGATCCATCCTTCTCCCTGCTCGTGATGATCTCCTATATCAACCATGGATTCGATGTAATAGTATGGTGATCTCATGGCTACGCAACTCGTTATCTCCACAAATTTCTTCGAGCATCATGTATCTGGACGATGCATATGCTATCTGGTTCGATTTGAAGGAACGGTTCTTCATAGGAGATTCAGCTCGAATCTACCAACTCAAACAACAACTCATGTCTCTATCTCAAGGATCATCGGATGTCAATACATACTTCACCAATCTACGCATAGTTTGGGATGAATTCAAGAGCTCGCAACCGATTTGATGGTGTACCTGCACCGGATGCACATGTGATAGTGCTTCGAAGTGGAATCAGTTTTAGGAGAACGATTGCACAATGCAGTTTCTCATTGGACTGAATCCTTCATTCTCTCAGATAAGATCTCATATCCTCTCAATGATTCCTCTTCCTTCATTATCCAAAGTGTTTTCACTGGTAATTCAGGAAGAAAGACAGAGACTCATTAATGGAAATGCTCTATCTACTAATTCTTCTCCAATTCCAACTGCTAGTGAATTACCTTAAGCTAATGCAGCCTCTTCATTTGGCAGAGGATTGAACAAATTCTTATGTTCTCACTGTGGTAAAACAAATCATCCGGTTGAAAAATGCTTTATTCTCCATCGCTTTCCACTAGGTTTTGGCCAAGGCAGAGGCAAACCTACACAATCTGCTGGTTTTCCTTCACATGCTTCTGGTTTTGCTGGAAATCCAAACTCTCATCTGCAGAGGTCTATTAATCTTGTTGAAGACATTGCTAATTTGCCAAGTATTGATCAATATTAACAGCTTATCAGCCTCTTCATGCTCTCCACCCCAGCAAATACCTCAGCCAATGAACGCTCTGCTCAACCCTCACCTTAAGCTCCTTCATCCAGTAACTTCTCAGCTCAAGCTTCATCATCCAGCAACTCTGCTGGTACTGTTTTCTTTACTCCTTCCATAAATTCCATTTCTTCTTCATGTTCCAGTTCACCTACCTGGATTCTAGATACAGGTGCTACTCACCATGTATGCTATGATCAATCTCTCCACTTCTACCTCACCTATTGCAAATGCTTCAGTCAATCTTCCAAATGGTAATACAAATCCAGTTACTCATCTAGGTACTATACAACTCACTCCTCTCATTACTCTCACTTCAGTTCTCCACGTACCATCATTCTCTTTTAATCTGATATCAGTAAGTGCTCTCACTCAAACATCCACTTTCACTGTCATCTTTACTGATAATGACTTCCAAATTCAGGAAGCTTCACTGGGAACAGTGATTGGGAGGGGTAATCGAGTTGGGAACCTATACATCTTTGATTTTTCAAAGGAATCTCAGCCTTGTTCAAGTTCAAATGTAACACATTCTTTCAATTATGCTTCTTTAAATTCAGCTGTAAGCCTTGACCTATGGCATCAACGTTTAGGTCATCCCTCATTCTATAAATTGAAACTTGTATCCACCATATTGTCTCCCTCAAACTCTCAGTTCACTACTTGTCACATATGCCCCATTGCCAAACAAAAGAAGCTCCCATTTCCTGCTTCAGCATACACTTCTTCTGAAATTTTTGATATGATCCACTGTATGTATGGGGCCCTTTTTCCACCCCTACACATGATGGTTTTAAGTTTTTCTTAACCATAGTGGATGACTTCTCACGATTTGTTTGGAATTTTCTTCTCATCCATAAATCTGAACTACAATCAGTTCTCACTCAATTCTTTGCCACTGTCAATACTCAATTCTCCAAGAAAATAATAGTCATGAGGAGTGACAATGCCCCTGAATTCAATCTCCATTCTCTCCTCTCATCATATGGGACTATTGCTCAGCATTCTTGTGTGGAAACTCCACAACAAAATACACGGGTTGAAAGGAAACATCAACATCTTCTCAATGTAGCTCGCAGCCTCCTCTTTCAATCTCACTTATCCATTTCATTTTGGGGGGAATGCATTTGACAGCATCCTTTCTTATCAACAGAACACCATCTTCTATCCTTCCAAAAAACACAACTCCTTTCCAATCACTATTCAAGAAAGCTCCAACCTACTCAAATCTGAAAACCTTTGGATGTCTTTGTTTTGCATCCACTTTGGATAAGAGCAAAAACAAGTTCTCTCCTAGAGCCATCAAGTGCATCTTTATTGGATATCCATCAGGCTATAAAGGATATAAAGTTATGGACCTAGATAATAATGAAATTTTTATCAGCAGAAATGTATCTTTTCATGAGACTGAATTTCCTTTCTCTTCTCAATCTCAGTCTGTTTTCCCAACTTCACTTCATACTCCCACTGGTTCTATCATTTCTCAGAATCCTTCATCTCATGATACTCCTGCTGATCCTGTCATACCTCAGCAAGCTCCCATGTCTACTACTTCAAAATCTGGCAGACAACTTAAACCTCAATCTCATCTTACTGATTACATTTGTAATTCAGTCACCACCTCTTCAAAATATCCCATCTCATCTTATTTCTCCCTATCAAAATTGTCTCAGCCTTACCAAAAATTCATCATTCTACTCTCCACAGTCTCTGAGCCTTCATCATATAAGAAAGCCTCCCAAAGCCAAGAGTGGATTTTGTCTATGCAAGAAGAGCTTCAAGATTTGATCAGAAATAATACTTGGCTTATCACTTATCTACCCCGGGTAAAGTTCCAATCTCTTGCAAGTGGGTATACAAAATCAAATTTAAGGCTGATGCCACTATGGAGAGGTTTAAAGCACGTTTGGTTGCCAAAGGGTTCACTCAACAAGCTGGTGTTGATTATCATGACACCTTTTCCCCTGTTGCTAAGCTCACAATAGTTAAATTGATGCTATCTCTTGCTGCTATAAAGGGTTGGACTTTAGCTCATTTGGATATCAACAATGCATTCTTATATGGAGATTTAGAAGAAGTAATTTACATGACATTGCCTCCTGGTTTGCTCATCACTGACCCCCCTCCTGGCTCTGGACAGCTTGTTTGTAGACTGAAAAAGTCCCTTTACGACCTCAAGCAAGCCTCCAGATAATGGCACTTGAAGTTCTCTCAAGTTCTCTCAGGCTTTGGCTTAACTTAGTCAGCTTCTTATCATTCTTTTTTCTACAAATACTCTCCATCTGGTAGCTACTTTGGTGTTGTCATTTATGTGGATGACATACTTGTGGCTAGTAGTGATGACAACATGATCTCTGAGTTTAAAATTTTCCTTGCTGATCACTTCAAATTCAAGGATTTGGGCTATCCGAAATATTTCCTTGGCATTGAAATTGCTAGGAACAAATCTGGAATCTTTATCTTTCAGGACAATTATGCATTAGATCTGGTCTCTGATGCTGGATTACTCAGTTGCAAACCTGCCTCTACTCCCATGGATTCTATCAAGCAATTACAAGTTGATGCAGGACCTCCACTCGAGGACCCGACAATTTATAGAAGACTAGTTGGAAGACTTGTATATCTTTGCATCACACGTCTAGACATCACATTTGCTGTTAACAAGCTGAGCCAATTTCTCTCTAAACCTTGCTCAGATCACCTTGTTGCTGCTGAGAGAGTTCTCAAATATCTAAAAGGCACAGTAGGGCATGGCTTATTCTACTCAGCTCAAGCTGATCTCTCACTAAGCATCTTCTCTGATGCAGATTGGGCTGGCTGCCCAGACACCAGACGCTCTATCTCTGGTTTCTGCTTATTTCTTGGTACATCATTGCTCTCTTGGAGATCCAAGAAGCAGCACACAGTATCTAGATCATCTGCTGAAGCCGAGTACAGATCTATGGCCCTTGCTTGTTGCGAAGTAGTGTCGATCATTGCCTTGCTAAAAGATTTTGGAATAGAGATAAAGAAACCGGTTCCTTTGTATTGTGATAGGCAAGCTGCGGTTCATATCAGCTCTAACCCTGTCTTTCATGAGCGTACAAAACTTATTGAAATCGATTGCCACACGGTTCGTGATAAGATGCTTGAAGGAGTGATCACAACAGTCCATGTACACAACAATAATCAACTAGCCGACATTTTCACCAAGCCTTTGGCCGCAGCCCCTTTCCACAATTTACTTATCAAGATGGACTTCAAGAGTCTATATAGTCCATCTTGAGGGGGCCTATTAGAATTATATCCGAGAGAGCTATTCACACTCATGCAAGACCACGCAAGCTCCCATGCAGTCGATCATACACGAACATCTTCCCATAGAAGACGTTAGTTAGTTGATTGTGACAGCTGGAGTTAGTTGTACTTTCGGTTATGTAGTTAGTTGAGTAGTTAGTCGACTAGCTAGTATATAAAGTGTGCTTCGTATGCTTTCATAATCAATCAATAAGATCCAATCTTTTCTCTCCAAAATATCTTTCTTCTCTCATTCATTTCAATCAAGTCAACTTTATTCTCTTGTTACAAAGCTTCCATGATCCGCTTCTAGTTCTATCCTCATCGGGCATTACTATGGCTGCCTTATACAGAAACCTGCACTCATTCATTACATACAATCTTAACATTAATTTTTAATGTTATAATGACCCGAGAATACGAGTAGGAGATAGTGATTGAAATTCCTCGCCATCTACAAAGTGAAGCTGGGTATCATCATGAGTAGGAAATGGCTGGTTGATCTTGAAAGTAGCGGCTACAAACACTCTAGCAAAATCAGTTACGGGGGGCGATCAAGAAAAATAAGGTTGCTATAATCGTGCAACTTGCAGATAGTCCAAAAAGAAGATACCACTTTTTTATATATGGAAAGGAAATGCAAAAATCACCACCATACATATTATTCGCCACCAATTCAGCATTTGCCGGTCTTCCGTCTCACTCATCTGAGCCTGTTCATTGATGAATGGTTCACCGGAGGCAAAGCGAGAAGAGTTTTTCAGTTTGCCCAACACATCCCTTGTCTTCGCATTTTCCACCTGACACTTAATCACACAATTTCCTTATAAATCATTAAGCTTGTCTCTATAGTTTGAATGATAGGAGTATAACTAACCACAGTGCTGGATATGCTGGAAAGTGCAAGCGTGACAAAATTTCCTACAAGAGTTTCAGCAATGAAGAGAATCAAAAAAGGCAAAATCCTGTAGAGTCTACCCCATATATTTAGAATTGTAGCTGCATTTGTGAATCCCAGTTTCCAAACACTTGTGAAATAAGTTTGCATAATAAAGAAGACGCCACTAGACCTTCAATCAACCCCCCCTAATCATAAATTTATACATATGAAAAAACCTTTATTCAATTTTTTTACTTACCAGCTACTCTCAGAATTCCCCCCATTCTGTACTTCTACTCTCTCTCTGCATAACATGATTACCTCAACTCAGAGACAGATAGAGAGATGACGGAGAGAAGAGCTAGCTATACCAAGCTTTCTTAAATAGCAAATTTCCATAGATTTCTATATTTTTTTAGTTATATTTTAAACTCTCTCGGTCTCCCAATAAATGTCTCACTTTTTAATAAGATTTTTAATAAATTGTTTAATTTTAGAAAGTGGTAAAAGAAGATAGTTGAATTTTGATCTTATTTTTATGTATTAATTTTATAATAAAATGAGAATAAAATGAGTTATTGGAATATATGCTAAAGTTAAATGAAAGGTCTAATGAGGACATAAAAATGATAACTTCAAGGGGTTAACATATAACAACCAAATATAATTATATTAATGTGATAAACACCAGATTGTTTCATTTATTTATAGCAAACAAGAACAATTATTGAATACGCTTCCTTCTGCCGACTACTTATGTAGATTGAGATTTTTAATTACAATTTGCACACATTTCCGTTCACATGCACCCGAGGCAACTCGAAAGTTAAAACGATTATGGTCGAGTTATGTAGATTGATAAAATTGGAATAAAATGTTACCTCCACAACATTTAGTCAACATCAATAGCGTGAAGTACGTACCAACTATCAATAAACAATTCTAGCAAACACGTTTACTTTGGAAAAATATCATAAAAGTACAGTAATATAGTTGACGAAGACTTTGCTTGTGATCATAAAAGTACAGTCGTGGGGTTCGAAATTTAATAGGCTATTTGAACCAATGGCGTTTCCAGATTTCTAGTATGAATACTTTCTAGTCTTTTCGTTCCTTAATAGTAAAGAATATCGTCTTCTGCCGACTATTTATGCAGATTGTTAATTACAATTGTATATGTGTTTCACTTTATCCTGATATAGGACTTAATAAATGTAAAGGAAAGTGATTTAAAGAATTTAATGGGTCAGTCATACTTTTATACTCCCTTCGTCCCATAGAAATAAGCCCTTCAGGGTTGGCACGGGTATTAACGCATAATTTGGTAGAGTAAGAGAGCTAATGAATAAATAGTTAAAATTGTGTAGTGGATGGTGGAACCCATAAATGATAAAGTAAAAGAGAATGAGAAAAATATTGTCATAAATGGATATTGACTATTTTTCCATAGGACGGGCGAAAAAGGAAATATGCGCATATTTCTATGAGACAGGGGGAGAGTACATATTAATACACTCTTCATTTTATAAAAATTGAAACTTTGGAAACGATACGAGTTTTAATGCAAAATTGGTAAAGTAAGAGAAATAAAGAGAAAAAATGGATATAGTAAGAGAGATAAGTAGAAAAAGTAGTAGAACTAATGTTTGTTGACTGTGGGTTGCATTTCCTAAAATTTATAATTTCTATTTTTAGAAAACGGCCCAAAAAGGAAGGAATTTCTATTTTTAAGAAATTGATGAAGTATTATTATAAAAATGAAATGTGAGAACGAAGCATAAGAATGAAATGTGAGAATGAAGAATAGGAGGCAGACCAAAATGGAATGTTGAGACATATAATAGGAATGGGGGATTAATGTCTTAAATAAATATTAATGAAATAGTTGCACAATGAATGAAATACTTATAGGGACGGGAAATAATATCTTATATAATATAAATGAAATAGTTGCGCCATAAATGAAATACTAGTACTCCATATTATAACTTGTGTGTCCTTAACACGTACTTCCTCTGTCCCAAGTTACTTGAGTCACATTCCATTTTGGGTGTCCCAAGTTACTTGAGTCATTTATTTTTTTGACTAAAAACAAAACATCTAATTACACTTACTTTATTCTTTCTTTTACTTCACCTTCTATCATTTCTCTTACATTATTCACTCTTCTACTTTATTTAATTCACTAAACAAATTTTTTTAAATCTTGTGCCGAAAAGAATGTCTCAAGTAACATGGGGAAGTAGCTTTTTCCTAAATTTTCCTTAAATATGTAAATGCCGATAGAGTTGACCGGCCAAAAATGACAAACACAAGGAATTAAAAAATGGAAGGGAAGAAAAAATAGTAAGTATTTATGTCGTCTCATTCTAAATTACATTTTTCTTTATAAATGTTCCACTCTAATTAATACTCCTTCCGTCCCATAAAATATAAGCAATGGATATGGCACGGGAACTAAGACTAAATAGGTAAAATAAGACAAAGGAATAGAATGATATGGTAAAGTAAGAGAAAAGAAGAGAATGGTAGTTAAAGTGATGTTAGTGGATAGTGGGATCTACATTATTAAATTGATATAACTTTTAGAAAATGAAATGTACCTATTTTTGTGGGACGGACGAAAATGGAAAATGCATATATTTTTATGGGATAGAAGGAGTATATTTTTTAAAATAAAATATTATTATATTTACTTTTTATTTTTGTTGTCTCCACTTAACTTAAAAAGAATTGCAAAAATCACGTATTGAATAGGAAATATTAACTTAAAAAAATTGAACAAATCTTGCATTGAATAGGAAATGTTCTTAGTTAAAATGGGACAGATAAAAAAACATACACAATGACACTAATAATTTAAATCACCCCCTTGACTAATGTTCCATTTCTTTTGCAAATTGCAATTAACCCCCTATTTCTTCCATGTGCTGATCAATTATGTAAGGGCATCCACAATGGGGCGCCCTAAGCCGCGCCACGTTATCAGTTTTATCCTCCTACACCCCACCTGCAATGGGGCGCCCTAAGGCGCGCCCTATATGTTTTATTATTAATATTTTATTAATTAATTTAAATATTTTCAAATATATAATGCAAACTAATTTAAAAACACGAGTAACTAAAAACCGGCGAAGATTGCATTAATTACACAAAAGTTACACGATTCAAGTTGGCTAATCTACGCAATTCTCAACTTCCGGCGCAGCTCATCGATCAACCCCCCAGAGATATTCGGCTTCGGCGGGGTCCGTACACTTCTTGAGGGCATTGTGCGTCTGCAACAACGTCTTCGCCATCGAGGTTGTTGCCAACGACTCATACGCGGCGGCCGTCGGGCTCGGGACCGGGATCGGCAATAGCGCGGCGGCGGTCGAGGATGATGTCGCCGCCACCTTCCCCTTCGCAACCTTGACGCCTATGGGACGCAGGGAGGACATCGGTGTGGCTGAACTGTCACGACCGCACTTCCTAAGGATAGGAAGCACGGGGAATCGTGACTAGTGGGGGAATTAAGAAGCAGGGAAGAAGGGGGTAGCAGTCAAGGAAGTACGACATATCGATCAAAATACGAAATTTCATTTATCAACAAGGTTTCAAATCCCGAAGGTACATACGTGAATGACATAGTTTGACAATTCAAAGGAAAACAAAGAAATTCTTAAAACTTGGCATAGCAGAAGCATTTGAGAGTTAGCTACTACTATGTATGAAGACACAATAGTAACCGGAACGTTTATTGAATCCCGTCTTTGTCCAAATGCTCAACATCCTCCGCCTCCCGTCCTCGCTCAACCTGAACATAGGGAAAACATATGCAGGGGCTAAGTACTTGATGCACTCAGTGAACTCATGCCCAAAATACATTTATCGATTATGTCAAGCCATCATTGAGTGAAACTCGGGTTGTACTTTAAAAGGCCGAGAAACACTAAATCATTCCTTAAAATAGTGTCTGCAGACAAATATCATCATCATCCCCCATCATGTACCATATCTGAACCATCATGTGAAACGAGAATGTGGCCACAAACTCGATCACTGGACCGGCCGACCTAGAGGACGGCTCACGATCCCCATTAGTGCACTAGTCCGAGTAGGAACTCACTCCCTAGTCAGACCCGAATTCGTTAACCATCAAAGTCTAGTAGGACATTATCCTAGTAGACAGTCAGATAGGCAATTCAAAACATAAAATATGGCATGACATAACATTCAAACCACCCTTATCTCTCCATTTACATATCATTGCAAAATAAAAGAGTTTAAGTAATAGAGCCCACCTCAAAAGCTTAGAATTTCCGTAAATAGTTCCTCGTTCCGACTTCTAGCGTGCGTGCGAAACACCTTTTCGGAAAATACATAAAGTTCACATCAATTCTCGGTAACGAAGGTATTTAGAATGCATGCACTCTAATTAAAATCTTTTAATTCGTTTTCTCGGTTATCGTGTATTTTCGATTATTCGGCAGCCGCCCAAGGCGTCGCGTGCGACGCCGGTCGGCCGCTTACGCTCGTTCTTTCCTCCGTTGGCTCCTCGTATTTTCCATGACGTCGGAATAAATTCCCAAAAATCAATTAAGCGCATAGTTAATTTATTGCAATTATTTCTCTTAGCAATTATATATACTTCGCACTTGGGTTAAATTATTCAACCTTCACATTATTTCGGAATTAATTAAATAATTCTCCACAATTAATTTAAAGTATTCTTTACGATTAAGTTATCGGCCCACGCCTTACTTATCTTCCTCACCTCCTTCTTCCAATTAAATCTTAAGCCCCAAAGCAAAAATATAAGAGAGCCCAAACTAACAAAACATCAAATTTATTAATGAGGCCCAATTGCTTTTAAAACAAAAGAGGCCCAGATCCCTTTTCCTTCCCCCATTTTACACGCTATCTTCTTCTCTCCCTATCTCTCTCTATTTCTGTCTATCTCGTCTCTATCTATCTCTCGACAATTTACAGGATTTTCCCAATTGGTCGTCGCCTCCGTTGCCCACAGGGAGATAAATCGCGGCCGCAATAGATTGAGCCTTCAAACTCGCCGGGTCACGACAGCCCCCGTCGTACGTCGCCGCTGTACCCGACACTGCTACAGCTGTCGCCGCCGGGAGCCGCTGCTCCGTCAGGAGCCGGAAGAGCTGATGTTGTCGCAACGGTGCTGCTGTCTCACCGGTGCCGCCACTGGAAACGTCGGGGCGCGGCTGTCCGCCACTGCCCGCCGCCGCCGGCAGCTTCCCTTTTTCCGGTATCACTCCGAACTACTCCGATTCAACCCGCAAGGTGTATTTTTATTATCAAGTTACGTTCTTTGAGACTTTCGATTACATACGGCGAGTGTTCGATTAGTTTCGATAGTTGATTGTTAACTTGTTGAATTGGTTATGGAAGTGAAAATATGAACAACATATATGCATATCAACTATCTACTCATGCTTTGGGATTGAGAAGGGAGTATACCTCCAAATTGGTTAGTCTTGGTGGTGAATGGACAAGAATGGTGAAAAATCCTCCTCTTGCTCCCTTTCTCGGTTTCCTCTCGGCTCCCTCTCTCACTCTCTCTTTTTTTTTTGTGTAGTGTAATGTGAGGAGGAGAGTTTGAAAGGCTAAAGTAGTGGCTTTGAGGTGACTCTTGGATGGAAGCATTGATGGTGGAAGAGGGAAGGTGAAAGAGTTGGAGGTGGAGAGTCCTTGTGGAAAAACCGTCGACTACTTGGAGAAGAAGAAGGAGAAGGGAGTTCTTTGGGCTTGCTCCCATTTTTTGGAAAAGGATTGGACTTCTAAATTAATTTAATGAACTTGGGCTTGGTTGTAAGCCCAAATTGATAATATTATTATTTTGTTAATTAGGGTCCAAGCTATTTTGTAGATAGACAATTGGACTCTAATTAAATTTGCATTGCCCAAAATAAATTCATACTTTATATTTTCGTATTTTCCTTCGATAATTAAAATTCACGGTTCTTTATTTAATTTTGTTAACTCGTTCTTCACAAATAAAAATTAAAGTACGTTGAACGGCACAACTTATATTTGGTGTTGTTCCAAATATAATTCCTTCAACCATTCCTCAATTTACGCACGTCGTCTTCCATAAGAAAATATTCATCTCCACGTACTTCATTCATCATGCTAATCATAGCAACATCAACGTCATTACTTCACGACCTATTTTAATTAGTACTTAAAAAGTACGGGCGTTACAATCTATCCACCTTAACAGAAATTTCGTCCCGAAATTTGTGCATCTCATAATATTATCAATCATACTCCATTCATTATCACGTCCAACATCAATTGCATAAACATTTCTCATTTCAAAACATTTTACCTTCTCACTTGTTGAGCGCGGCGAGACGGAATGTTGAGCCTTCAATGATTACTCTTTTAGTCTAGCGAAACGAGTCTAGACTAGATTGAATAAAAGACTCTCGGTCCAGAGCGGAAAGAAAAATTGCTCTGATACCATTCTGTCACGACCGCACTTCCTAAGGATAGAAAACACGGTTGATCGCGACTAACGGGGGAATTAAGAAGCGGGGAAGAAGGGGGAAACGGTCAAGGGGTACGACATGTAGATCAAAAGGTTGCGGTCCACCGGACGAGTTCCGCTTTCGCTGCTCGTGTAACCACCAGCTTCGGTGGTCTTCGTCCTCTTTGTCGCCCCGATGTGCAGATTCCCGCCTTGGAACTTCTGCTTGTCCCTCCAGAGCGCCCAGATGGCCTCGTGCTTGAAGTCGCCGTACATGGACTGGTACGACACAGCGCTTTAGCGCGCACATTGCTCAAGCTCTCGCCGCTCCCCTGCTCCCTCGCGCACTTCTCGTACTCCGACGCGAATAGGTTGACTTGCTTCTACACCTGATCTCAGTGTTTGTGGAGCTGCTCCCGTTAGCCCTTGTACGCGCTCGACGATGCGCTCTCAGTACGCCACCTGCCTCTGGTTGTTCGCAAATATCGGGTCCTCCGATATACCCACCCAACACCTCGCCAATACGATGGTTTCATCCGGCTGGTAGTTCGTACGGCCGGGGGCGTACTCTTCACAAGTTCCCGGAGGTGGCAACTTGTACGCACGCTGCCGGTTCCGCTTCTTTTTGGCGGGGGCGGAAGCGGCGGCGGCGGCGGATGGGATGGCGTCGGCGGCGGCCTCGGCGGCTGCGCGGCGGGAGGGGGCGATGGGTCGGTTTGGAGACGGCTCCATGTCATCCAAACTGTACGATTCCGTACTGAATTCGGGATAGTACTGCGTGTTGGCGTCGAACGGCCGATATTCGTCGGGTTCTGTACCCGACCAACGCGCTTCACCAAACATCGGACTATTGGGACTTGAATCCATTTCGTAGTAAATGTGAGTTTCGAGAGTGGAATCGTGAAATGAAATGTTACAAATGAAGGTGGGGTAGAGAGTATTTATACAAAAAAATAAAAAACGCGTGCCATCGTCTGTACCCATCGTCCACCGAGCCCACAATGGGGACGATGCATCGGGCGTGGGCGTAGGGCGGGACGATGACGGGCACCCACAATGGAGGCATCGTCCGCGCCCGAGGACGATGGCCGCCATCGGGCGTGCCATCGGGCGCCCCATTGTGGGTGCCCTAATGGTGATGACGCTAATGACGGTGATGATGCAATTCAATTGACTAAACCAAATTCCAATTATATTAATAGAGGTGATGCTACAGCCAAATTGTCAGGTTAAACACTCACTTTATGGGGAGAGAATTCCCTACTGTGGGGAATAACACAGCACCAAATGATGTGCCTGAACGTAGTTTTACATGTGGATTTGTATTTTTATTAATTCATTACTCAGAAATTTACTTTCTTAAATAGAAACTAATTTTAAAAATCGGAGTTTGAAAATAATAATAATCAATTAATTGTTGACTAATACAATACTTTAATGAATGCCTAAATAGAAAATAACATATGAAGCACACATGACCAGAAGTGTCAACTTTTTTTAACATGAGTTCGTCATTAGACGCGTTTACGTATATATCAGGAGTATAAGATTTAATTACATAAAAAACATAGATATTATGCCCAATTAAATACATATTTAATTTTTCTTTAAGAAATTAAATTTCTTAAATGCCTCAATAAGATTTGATAAATAATTTTTTCTTTAAAAAAATAACTCATGCACTTTTTATTAGCACTAAATAAACCTGCAAGCATATAGAGTACATACAGTATATCTAATGGTTAGTACCGGATATCGAACACAGAAAAAACTATCACAGAGTGACTACCTTCTAATAAGCGTCTTCTACTATTTGGAAAAAACAAAATGTTTTGGATTTTTGAAAATAAAAATTATAAAAACAAGAGCAACTAACAACTGCAGATAAAATACAGAGATTAAAGAGATGAAATAAGGGAATTCCAGGGATGTGCTTTCACAGTTATGGTCATATAAATTCCAACTACAACACCCTAGCACAGTTCATACTTCACTAGAACGAGTCACCAGTATATTGTCCATGCGGCACAAAGTGGATTACAGATACTAGGGGCGTCAATCCTAAATGCTTCTAAGACTCCTTATGTTCTCACTCTCAATTAACAGTGTCGTTTTAAGGGAAGCTAATTGTAACGTCAACTAAGCTATTCTAACTCGCAAACCTCCTCTCACGATTATGTTGCAAGCCAATAGATCATCACAGAATGTGTCGTGAAAAAATTCCAACTACAACACCCTAGCACAGTTCATACTTCACTAGAACGAGTCACAAGTATATTGTCCATGCGGCACAAAGTGGATTACAGATACTAGGGGCGTCAATCCTAAATGCTTCTAAGACTCCTTATGTTCTCACTCTCAATTAACAGTGTCGTTTTAAGGGAAGCTAATTGTAACGTCAACTAAGCTCTTCTAACTCGTAAACCTCCTCTCACGATTATGTTGCAAGCCAATAGATCATCACAAAATGTGTCGTGAAACAATTAGGTCAACAAGACTATCAAATAACCATTCCAAACAAAATTGACTCAGTCAACGCATAGTTCAAACTCCAAATCAAATTAGGTCACAAGACTATCAAATAACCATTCCACTCGTCATTTAATCCACGGACTTCACGGTATTAAAAGCAATAAATGCAAAAAATTAGGTTTGAGAAAATTAGAATTCGAAACTGCGGGGCATTACAGACTTAGATTACTTATAAAGAGGAATTAGACCTTTGTAGCTAAATGAACAAGGAAGTGTGTCAAGTGTAGTACGAGAAAGAAGAAGCGAGTGTGAGTGTGAGTGAGCTAGAGTGTGTGAGGTGTGTCCTCATCTAGCTAGAGGTATGTCATCGGGTTTCTTGTGAGGTGTGTCCTCCAAGAGTCGTAGTGTTGTGTTGGTGTTGTGTACACCATCGTGTTGTGTATTGGTGTTTCGTATACCGGTTTCGTGATTAATAAAATTTCTTTCGTGTGTGTTTTATAATTGATCCTGAATTACATACCCAACATGCCAAAGGTTCCTTCATATTATTGAAGGATGCATTAGGTTCCCTTCTATGCCAAAGGCATGTCTTTATTATTTTGGTGGAGGTCCTTTGGCCATATAGTTGTACACATGATTGTAATTTGAGGACGAATCGCACAAAACAAGGTGAGAAATATGTGATCACGAACGTTCAACATTGAGTGCAAAGCTATACGCGAGGACCGATGATCGATTGGGGGCCGAAGGCTGAAGACGATGGTGAAAAGGGAGTTCTAATTACATTATCAAAACTTATATAAATACCCTTTCTCCTTTCGTTTTAGATTAAGATTTTTTTATATTTCAAAAAAATATCCTTAGAGAGAGTTGCTGCCTATTATTTTGTCAGATGTCATCTTTAGAATTCTTTAGCAATGCCTTGTGTTGCATTGTAACTTACCAATTTGTAAAAGTATGTTCTTAGGGTGTGTTTGCTTTGGCCTTTACATATTCTCAAGAAAAGGGGAAAGGTGGGTTTTGAAAAGCTCATTTGTTAATTAGAATATTTGGAACGGTAGTTTGGTTTGTATGTTTATATACCAAAGAAAATAGAGTAAAGGACAAATTTAGTCTTGAACACATGGCTGATATACGAATTTGGTCCAAAATATTCACTTTTTGAAAAACGCATCCATAACAAATGAAATTCGTGTCGATTCGATCCATTTTTTACGGTTCCGTCACCATCAACGGTTGATTAGCAAAAATTTGACCCAATTAGGCTTAATCTCAGATAATTAGTCAACTAATTATTTTTTAATTATTTTTCTAATTAAATGGTTATTAAGTTTTTTTTTTTAATTTCTTTTCCATTTCCATTTCTAATTCAAAATCATTCCTCCACACCAAACTTGGAAACTTAATCGACTCCCTCCCCAACTCTCCAACTCTCTCTTCTCTCTCTCTCTCTCTTCTCGTCGTCTACACACAATCCACAAAAACCCTAAGTCCGATTCTGACCGAGAACACCGTCGACGCCGCGATTATCTCTTGTTGGCTTCCACGGACCACAATGATCCAAAATGGGAAGTAGGGTTGCGGTTTAACACAAAGGAAGAATTCACCTGTTTTTGGATGGTGGGTACTGGTTTTTTATGGTGAATACTTGTTTGCCATAGGGTTATATTGACATCAATCGGCACTGGCCATGCTTAGAATTGCAAATGTTCAGGACGTATTTGATATTGATAATGAGTTGTTGGAATAGTTTGACAGTATTTTTTTCTACTTTTCAGCTCAATCTTCGATGAAATAGAAGTCCATAATGTTATGAGGATGTTTCAAATCCAGTTTCAGAACCTTAATATGCATTTTAACATTGTCGGAATTCAGGGACTCTAATAAGTCGTATTCTAGCCCTTGGTTACTGGTTAGTATAATGTGCATAATTGGAATATATCTGCAAAACAGTTGCTAAAGTGTGCAGGGAAAAGGTTCCAGTCAGAAGGAAAGGTATCGGATAACTCAGGTGTAAAGGGCATCAGAATGTTGCTATACTGACCAGTATGCATGCCAAAAAGGCTCGAGATGGAGAAGAAGGATTGCTGGGAAGATCAGCCACAAGTAAGGGCAAGAGGGTCATTTCGCAAAGAGAGTCTACCCTAAAAATCAAGGGCAGGCCTCCCTATAAAAGGAAGCCACTTGGAGAGAGAGAAGAGAGGGATCATAGGGAATCATCATTAGGAATATACACTCTTAGTTAGAGTAGTTCTCTCTCGGCAGTTAGTTCCTTCAGCTTTGTCCTTCATATTCTCGTTTCTCGCCACGGCCATGGTCACCTGAAGTTCACCAGTTCACCGGAGTTCCACATTATATCGTTCCGGCCAACGTTTTTCGTAGTGTTAGCAGTTTCATCGCTCGAAGTGGCAAACAATCTTTATTCGATTTCTTAGTTAATCTTTACGTGTTTCCTTACGTTGGACCTGTTGCACTGTAATTTCCAAGTGTTGCGAGCATGTTTTCATTTTCGCATTGATAAATCTGAGTTCATGAATTTAGATAGCTGTTAGATTTTAGATCTGAAATGGTTAAGTTTGAAAGCCTAGTCTACGTGATTTCTGCCACCTTGCATGTTACCCAGTAAGCGTAATTTCAGTTTCGTTAGTTTCATCTTTTGATTTGGAGTTTAGATTGTAGATCTGTTTTGTGAAGTTTGAAATTCTCGTTCATGGAATTCTCGTTCATGGAATCTGAGTTGTTTGATTTGTGTTCATACTCGTTGGAGAAGACAATGTCCACATCCAAATTTGGGACCACTTTTACTTTTTAGTTACTTTTTGCTTTTGTCCTTTGCTTTTCTCTACTTTTTCTGCTGGTACCCTACAGATCTGTCTGTCTAGTCACCTGACTACCACTTATTCTCTGATATTCCGTTTAGCCTTTTATAGTAACCCGTACCCTCCAGATATTTTCTGAACATAATGTTCCCTCAATCTCACGTACACAGCTGCTTATCAATCATCTTTCACCCCTCCTAGTCAGTAAAGTACCACCTTAATTTCCAGTCTAGTTAGAATCTCAACCCCAAGCGTGGTAGCTAACCAACCTTTCCAGAATATCACTACAATTACCAAAGCGCATTCATCTCTGTGGGATTCGACCCTTACCTCCACTATACTAATCAGTAGAAGTAGGTTGAGGTAGGTTGTCGTGCCAACGACTCAGCTAGGTTGGGATATTATCCTGATCAGTTGGATGCACACGTGCATATAACACAATACCGAAAACCTGATCTTTCAAATGGCGCCGTTGCCGGGGATGAATGGCGTTATTTACTGTTCTTGTGTGTGATACTTTGGCATACATATTGTGTATAACTTTTCTATTTTCTTTTTCTTTCAGTTTATGAGAAGCAGTTCGGCTCCTGACCATTGAAGACCAAAGATACTTGAACGAGGAACTATACACGTGATCACTCGTTCTGGCCTGTCGACAGCCCTGTCTGACCTAGGCACGAGTAGTGACGAAGAGCAAGACACCATAGAAGGAGGAATACCTGAACAGGTGCTACAGTTGGGGGGTAACCCAAGGATAATGGCTGCCCATATAGATGAAGACCCGGAGATAGGGACGCTGAACGCACATACCAAAGGAGAACCACCGCAAGCTATAGTTGTCACCCCAGGACAGACGGCTTGTGATGTGAAGCCCCATGTTATTGCAATCCTGCCCACGTACTGTGGGAAAAGCTATGAAGGCCCTTACGAATTCCTTCATGAGTTCTGTAAAATTTGTAGGGCACAGAGAAGTCCAGTGGGGGCAACACATGGTTCATGCGTCTGCCACCCGACTCCATTGAGAGTTGGGCCGATTTCAAGTCAGCCTTATTAGGCGAATTTTTTTCGTCATCTAAGACGAGTGCGCTGAAGA
Organism: Salvia splendens; assembly: GCF_004379255.2. NCBI lineage: Eukaryota > Viridiplantae > Streptophyta > Magnoliopsida > Lamiales > Lamiaceae > Salvia > Salvia splendens. The sequence goes on along the minus strand of NC_056032.1, from coordinate 23,488,191 downwards.
GAGAGATAACTAGTGTGAAGCAAGGTTACGATGAACCTTTGAGTGATTATTGGGCGAAGTATATGAGTCTTTTGGATGCATGTCCGAACCATCGTATGGTCGATATAGAGATACATCCTACCTTTTATGAGGGGATGAACAAGGCAACAAAAGACTTGGCAAACTCGTTGTCAGGTGGAAGCTTCACACAACTAAGGGTCAGTGAAGCGAAAAAGGTCTTAGGGAAGCTTTTGAGCGCAAAGAAGGAGTACGACAATTCAAGGGTTGGTACAGCAGAGAAAGAATTGCGAGTGCTTCGTCTACTGACCAGGAGCAGAAGATAGAGCAGAAGATGGATTTGAAATTGGAAGAGCTGAAAAAGACACTCATGAGCGCAATCGAGAAGAACGCACCACCACCTTCCCCAACTAGGAGCTATAAGGATGCAGAGCAGGGGAGTCAAGGGCCAGCCTACGATCAGCCGAATGACTTCGTCAACATGGAGCAAGTCAATGCTGCAGGGTACTACAACTCTAGTGGGAATTGGATCCAAGGGAGACAGCGGGACGCACCATGGAGGGACCATCCAAATTTTCGATGGGGAGATGGGAATCAAAATTAGAACCAAGGTCAAGGTCAGAACCAATACAACCCCCACCCGAACCAGAATTCCAACCATGGTCCAGAGAAACTTCCAAAATTACCAGAGTCATCATAATCAAGGTTCCCAACATCAGCAGAACCAAAACCAGTTCCAAAACCCAAACCATTTCCAAGGCCAGAACCAGAATCAATATCAACAAGACCAGTACAACCCTCATGGCCAGTATAACCACTACCCACCTAACCAGAACTAGCAAAACTTCCAAAATTACCCACACAACCAAAACCCTCAGTATAACCAGCACCAAGGGCCAAATCAGTCCCAATATCCTAACAGGTTAGGGAGATCTATGGAGGACATGATGGGAGAATTGCTCGCTTCGCAGCAAAGTATCAAGGGTGAGTTGAAGTCCAATAATGAAGTAGTGCAGGGAATGCAGAATGCCCAGAAGGAGCATAAGGCGAACATAGACATGATGAATAGGCAATTGGTTTAGCTGGCAAGTTCAATGGGTGAAATAAAGGGGAATTCAGGAAAACTCCCATCTACAGTCCATGTTTCTGAAAGGGCAAACGTGAGCAAGGTCACACTACAGTCCGGTACTGCCTATGAAGGACCCCAACCGAAGAAGTCCAACGGAGAGCCTAGTTGGACGAATGTACTAAAGGATGTCGTCTCGGAAGGAGAGCTCAACAGACCTCTACCTCAGATGCAGGATCCATTCTTTTTGGATGAAGCGCCATTGGAAAAAGGTGAAACAAAAAGGCGTACTGCCCAGGAGAGACTCTCTTAAGGAAACGGAGAGACTCTGAATATGCCCCAGAGAGACTCTGGAAAGGCTGTTGAAGAACCGGTTGAAGGGGAGAAAGGAAAAAACAATTCCCTTACCGTTTCGTGACCAAGAGGAATAAGGAAAACCCAGTGGATTACTTGTCAATTTTTGGAAAGCTGGATGTCACCATACCATTCCTCCAAGCTGTGAAGCTGCCCCCACTTGGAAAATTTATCAAGGAGTTCATAGCTGGGAAGGCCCAGAAGGATGGAAAGATCATGGTGGAAGGGATAACGTCAGCGATTGTGCAGGAAAAGCTACCGCCCAAGAGAGCCGATCCAGGTATGTTCACTTTACTTATAACTATAGGAGATGTAAAAATCGAGCATGCAATGTGTGATCTGGGAGCATCTATAAATGTTATGCCATTATCAGTCTATAACCGGTTGAAGGGAGTAACATTATCGAGCACTAGGGTATTAATCCAACTGGCTGATAGGTCATGCATAAATCCTGAGGGTGTGTTAGAAAATGTGTTGGTGAGAGTGCATGATTTTACTTATCCTGCTGACTTTTATGTGATCAAGATGAGTGAGTCTGAAGGTAGGGAGTCTAGTGGTATTTTGCTAGGGAGACCGTTTTTAAGAACAGCTAAGACAATCGTGGACATGGCTGAAGGGACAATTTACATTGATTTTCATGGGGAGAAATTCACATTTGATATCAATGAGGCAATAAAAAAGCCTATCGATTCTGAGAATCTATGCTACGTTGATGTAATTGACCCCCTAGTCCAAGATTTTCTTGAGACCGAATTATTACAGGAAAAACTCCAAGCGTTGGATGTGTATGAGCAGGCTGACATAGAAGCGGCTGCATGGTGCGATCTGATCAGTAGCCAAGGGTTAACTGACGAAGAGATAGAATGAGCAATTAAGGATTTCTGTCAGAAATCAGAATTTATTGGAGCCGCAGGGGCTTAGCTACCAGTCAGTACAGAGGAATTTTCAGATGAAGAGTTAGGAAAAGAGGGGGATGCTACGAGGAGCATTCTACCGGCTGACATACTCCCCCCACAAGTTGAGTTGAAAAAACTACCAACAACCTTGAAGTATGCTTTCTTAGGGGAGGAAAACTCATACCCAATGATTATCAGCAGCAGCCTGACGAAAGAACAAGAGGCAAGGCTACTGATCGTTCTAGGCAAGAACAAAAGAGCAATTGGATGGAGCCTTACGGATCTGGTAGGGATAAGCCCCGATGTCTGTATGCATCATATCAGGCTAGCAGAAGGAGCGAAGGCACGTCGAGATTCGCAGAGGATGGTGAACCTCAACATGCGGGAGGAAATATTGAAAGAAATCTTGAAGTTGCTGTCATTGGGAATTATTTATTCGGTACCCGATAGCGAGTGGGTCAGCCCTGTCCACATGGTCCCCAAGAAGTCAGGGATTCAAGTGGTTCAGAATGAGAAGAATGAGCTGATACCAACAAGGCTAGTTACTAGTTGGCGGATGTACATAGACTACCACAAACTGAACGTCGCAACCAGGAAAGACCACTTCCCCCAACCATTCATCGACCAGATGTTGGAGCGACTGGCTGGGAAGAAATACTTATGTTTTTTAGATGGGTACAACGGGTATTTTCAAATCTACCCTGAAGACCTGGACAAAACCACCTTTACTTGCCCATTTGGAACTTACGAGTACAGACGCATGCCATTCGGTCTTTGCAACGCTCCAGGAACATTCCAACGATGCATGATGAGCATATTTTGCGATCTGATCGAGGAGTGCATAGAGATATTCATGGATGACTTTACAGTCTACGGGGACTCTTTCGACTCATGCCTTCATCACTTGGACATAGTTTTGGGGAGGTGTCAAGAAAAGAGCCTGGTCTTGAATTTTGAGAAGTGCCATTTCATGGTCACATAAGGGATCGTCCTAGGACACGTGGTGTCAGAGAGAGGTATACAGGTGGATCAAGCTAAAGTGGACTTCATTTCCAAACTGCCATTCCCTACTGATCAGAAGAGAATAAGGGGTTTTCTGGGGCATGCAGGATTTTATCGACGATTTATTAAGGGCTTCGCCAAAATAGCCTAACCCCTTACCAGACTTCTTTAAAATGAGGTGGAATTCAATTTTGATGAACAGTGCAAGGCTGCTTTCAACCTCCTCAAAGAAAAGCTGGTATCTGCACCAGTTATCCGGGCTCCTGACTGGGATCATCAGTTCGAAGTAATGTGTGATGCCAGCGACTATGCAGTGGGAGCTGTTCTGTGCAAGAAAATTGAGGGAAAAAGGTATGTGATCTTTTATGCGTCTAAAACTTTAAATCAAGCTCAAAGGAATTATGACACCACTGAGAAGGAAATGTTGGCCGTGGTGTATTCGTTTGAGAAGTTTCGGCTGTACTTGTTGGGATCCAAGGTCATCGTCAATACTGATCATGCAGCCATTAAGTATCTGATTACCAAGAAAGAATCCAAACCACTTTTGATCTGGTGGGTACTTCTGTTACAAGAGTTCGATTGGGAGATGGAAGACAAGAAAAAGAATAAGGTCGCAGATCATTTGAGCAGGATAGTGCACGATGGGAGCAGCGAGGAGTTACACGACCGATTTCTAGAAGAACACCTATGTGAAGTGATTTTTGCCGCTAGAAAAATTGATTGGGAGGAAGTGATGAAGCTTACTGGCCAGAATGTGATAGAAAAAGGGAAAAAAAAGTAGGGCAGGAGCCATGGTATGCGGACCTGGCCAACTACCTAGTTTCGGGAGAGCTTCCAGAAGTGCCAAACATCACCAAAGCTCAAAGAATGCAGATCAAGAGTGAAGTAAAATACTACTTTTGAGACGACCCATATCTTTGGAAAGTAGGAGCAGATCAAGTGATAAGAAGATGCGTTCCTGACTGGGAGCAAGAGGACGTATTAATACATTGCCACTCCTTGGCCTGTGGAGGACACTTCGGTCCCAAGAAAACGGCAAGGAAGATTTTGGATAGCGGTTTTTATTGGCCAACCCTCAACAAAGATGCCTATGAATTCTGTAGAAGTTGTGAGCGTTGTCAACTGACCGGTGGGATATCTGCACGAGATGAAATGCCACAAGTACCAGTTATCGTTTGTAAGTTGTTCGACATATGAGGTGGACTTCATGGGTCCTTTTCCCTCGTCATATGGAAACTTGTATATCTTAGTTACAGTTGACTACGTCTCTAAGTGGGTAGAAGCTAAGGCCACGAGCACGTGTGAGGCGAAGGAGGTGGCCAAGTTTCTCAAGAGCAATATTTTCAGTCGATTCGGAGTACCAAGGGCCATCATATCCGATCAGGGAACCCACTTCTGTAACCGCACAATCGAAGTCTTGATGAAGAAGTACGGCGTGCACCACAGATTATCTAGCCCCTACCACCCGCAAGCGAACAGTCAAGCAGAGATCTCTAACCGAGAGATAAATAAGATTCTGGAGAAAACCGTCAACCCCTTCTAGGAAGGACTGGAGTGTGAGGTTATAGGATGCTTTGTGGGCGTATCGGATAGCCTACAAAACTCCAATAGGCATGTCCCCGTACCGGATAGTTTTTGGGAAGATGTGCCACCAGTGGGGATCGAGCACCGAGCATACTGAGCAGTACAGAAAGTTAATATGGATGCTAGGGCCTGTGAAGAGGAAAGGAAGCTGCAGCTACAGGAGTTAGAAGAACTTAGATTGGAATCGTTTGATTCCGCCATGTGGTATAAGGAGAGAACTAAATTATGGCACGACAAAAATCTACGGACCAAAGACCTCCATGTTGGCCAGAAAGTACTACTCTTCTTGTCAAGATTGAAGCTAATTCCTGGGAAGCTCAAGTCGAAGTGGACAGGACCCTATGTCGTAACCGCACTCCGTTCTAATGGAGCAGTGGAGATTTCAGGGAGTATTCCTAACTCTGAACCTTTTATCGTAAATGGACATAGGCTGAAGGTGTTTAGGGAAAGTAGTGATGTGGGTGTAGTGGATGAGATTCCACTGCAACCACATGTTAAGGTTGCATACTGACCGGTAGGATAGGAATTTGGAGCTCCACTGGCTAGCTTCTTTTAGCGTAATTTACATACGCTTGCCAAGTAGAATTCCAAATTTCCTAAGGGAAGATGTAAATATTGTAAATACATGGTAGTTAATTTAATTTCTTTTCATGCAAGTTAAATTTTAAAATCCAAAATTATTTTTCGGTCCTGAAATTTAATTTGGAATACGTACTGACCACCAGAATGCCATTTTGGTGAAACTCTCAATTTTATTGAAGTGTCCTTTTTACTTTGTTACTAATCTGGGAAAATATAGGGGGAAATCATTGAGGGACGAAATTTGAATTGGGGTTGTTGCAGCTTTGCAGGCGGACAGCGACTGCGAGGGCGCGTGTGCAGAGAAGGACAGGCGACGTTCAATCAGGAGGCAGCGCTCTCAACCGTCTCCCACACGAATCGCCGCCAACCTGGAAACCGCTCATAGCCGGTTACAAAACCTCAACTACCCATTCTACTCTCATATCCAAACCATTTCCCCCCTTAATCTCACAAACCCTCACCTGCAGTTTCTCTCTTTCAAAAATTTTCGCCGTCATCCACAGAAACCAACACCCATATTACCACCCGAAATCGTCGATTTAAGCCATGTGAAAAAAGAAATCGGCAAAAAAACAAACCGGTGTAAAAACCCCTTCAACCCGCAAGGAAGAAACCCCAGAATCGCATCCGCCACTAGGAGAGCGGCCGCCGAACCCGCAACCACAGGAGCCGATTCCTCAGGCTCCGGCGATGGTTTCTTTGGACGTAATGACGGAGTTCCTCAGACAGCAGGACCCGAATCGAGATTGGGCGGCTGAGTTGGCCGGTTTTAGCTGAATCGGAGGCAAACGGAGCATGACCAGAGAAGCCCCGGCAGTACCTGCAGCAAAATCAAATGTGCAACCCACAGTACAACCACCCACCTCCATTCCGACCTCCTCAACAACTCCTCCAGAACAGGAATCTCCCTCGGCGACCGCACCATCAGAACCCTCGGAACCCTCCCCGACTTAACAACAAAGCGACTCGATGGATGTTGACCCCATCTCCGCCTATTACGACTCTGACCCAGGGGAACGTGATGAGAGGAGAAGGAAAGAGGGAAGAGATGAAGCTGAAAGAACGCCGGTGGCGGAAATCGTTCCCCAAGAAATGGCGAGGGAATAAATAGATCTAAATGTAACGGCTAGAAAACAAGACCTTATGACGGATGAGGAGTTCGAGGCACTGTTGAAGGAGGTAACCCGTGAGGAAGACGAAGATGCATCGGAGGCAGCAAGAGAGGGTGGAGAAGCTAGTACAAGGAACAACCCAGAAGGCCCAGCCCATCAGCCAGAAGAAGAGGTGGAAGAGAGGCAAACCGGAGGACGAGTACCACAGTCAGTGACTCCCCAGCCAGACGCAGGGGAGAGTGATGCGCATATTAATCAGGAGGAGACAGTAGCAAGAACAGAGGTACCAGGATCAGTGGCACCTCCAGTGTTGAAACCGAAAGCGGTGAAAAGGAAATTGGTGTTGAGGGACGATCCAAAGGCAGTACGACCAAAACCAAAGAGAGTATCGCAGAGATGCCTAGGAAAATAGGCATCCAGCAAGACGAAGACGAACACAGCAGCAGATCCAGTTGAAGTTTTAAGTGAAGAGGACAGGACTACTCCTACAAAACCGGGGGATGAGTCCTTACCGGCTTCTAACCTGGAGGATGCTCAGAGGGAAACTGAAGTGGTCTCACCAACGCCGAGTGACCAGAGAGATAAGACTGAGCAGATGGCTGAGGGTCTGGATCTCGCATCTGAGTCAGTAGGTCACGTCGAGCCAAGAGATGATAGTACACATACCCGCGTGGAGACCCGCACTACTGCCCAGGACAAGCCTTCAACACAAGCAGAGAAGAAACCGGAAGAAGATGAAGATAGAGATGAGGACATGTAGCAAGAGGAGAGAAAAAGGAAGGGGAAAGCCCCTGTTACAAGGAAACCAAGCCACAAGAAGCAACGCACAGTGAACATAGGCATCGTCATTACAGACCCAGCTCAAAGAACCCCACCGCACCATCAGGAGACAAACGACAGCGACTATGCTGCTAGTGAAGAGTCGGACTCCGACAGTGATATCTCCCTGGAGGATGAGGAGTACAGAGAACAACAGCTCCCGCACAATCATCGGGAGCTAATACATCCTATGGTAGTGAGACTGAAGTACCGACGCTGGACAGTGGAACTCACTGATGAGCTGGTGGAGGAGATGAAGCTGTTCGACCCCAAAAAGCTACAAGATGCTTTCGATAATATGGATGACGGGAGCAAGCAAGTTAAGTGTGGAAAGGTACTCCATTTCCCTTCCCTCGATGAGTTAGATGCCCGTGAACCTTTTCTATCTTATGTGCGTGCGTTAGGATTTGATTGGTTATTGGAGAATAGGGATCCGAATATCCCTATTAGGCTAGCGAAGGAGTTTTTCACTACGTTCAGATTTAGGGTCACCTCAGAATTGGACGAGGAGCCAATAAGTTTTAGGTTGTTTGGAGGAGAAATAAGCATGAGTTTGATTCAGTGGACAGTCCGGTTGGGGATGTGTAGCTTGGAGGAGGCCATAGGGCCAGAGTGGAGAAGCAGGGAATGGGGAATTCCCCGCAGGCACGTCGATTTTGAGCCACATGAGGCATGGGAAGAATTTACTCACCCGGCCGCTGGGCAGTTTTCATCCACTATCTCCCTCTCCATCCACTTCAACAACCCGATCTTATGCCTGGTACAACTCTACTTGGATTTCAACCTACTAGGACAGTCGAATTCAGCCGTCCGAACATCGATGACAGAACTATACCTCCTTTGGTACGCCGAGCGTGGGAGGAAAATACATCTGGGTTTCTGGACAGCTTATCAGTGTCATCTCATTGCCACCCATCCCGCGAGAAACCTCTCCCTCTGCCATATCTTGGGAGCATTTGTAAGGAACAACATCATTATCTCGGAAGATGAAGGCTTATCCCAAATCATGGTCGACCCTCCTGGTCTGTTTGATACACCATTCTTCGTCCGAACGAATACTGTTTACATGAGGCACGGAGTACCGCGTTTCTACGCTATGGGAGAAGAAGCTATCCCGGTTGGAAGAGTTGCAGCGAGCCAGGGAACACAAGCTCAAGCGCAGAGGCAAGAGAGATTGGAGAGAGCAGTGGCAGAGCTAGCGGAGGAAAATAGGCAGGCCAGAGCGGAGTTGACCCGCTTGACCAATGTAATGGAAAAAATTCTGAGGGAGTTAGCGCAAGGGAAGACAATCCAAGGAGCTGGACCGAGTGGCCACGGTGGCCAGACTGATGACCCAGAAGTAACCGAGATAGAAGCGGAAGCGACAGAGGAAAAAGGTGTCGCGGAATCGGCAGAATCAGAGGGAAGTGAATCCGAATCCGAGAGAGAGGAGTCCGAAGAACCACCTGCACCAACCCCTGCACCACGGAGGAGCAAGAGAAATATATGACCACCCCACTGACCAGTATGTTTTTCTTTTCTTTTAATTTTAGTTTATTTTATTATTTGTTATTTTTGTTTTTAGGTAGAGTAAATTTGTGTAGCATGTGAGTGTAAACCCTATTCATAACACTAAGACTATTCAATAGTCTAAGTGTGAAAAGTACGGGGTGTACTTCTTTGACGCATGTGTTTGTGTTTATGTTGTTTTCTTTTCTTGTGCATGTTACCTCACACTTAGCCTACTGCGTAGCCTAAGTGTGAGGAGTTTATGTATATATGTGTTTGTTTTTGTTGAGCTCTGTTTAGGCTTAAAACTCTCCCACTTACTGTATTGCATAGTCTAAGTATGAGAAGTTTTTAGTATCAGCATGTGTCGTTTTTGTTTTGGTATGTCTGTGTGTCAACCATACTAGCCATTACCTTTTCCACTTCACAGCCTTATCTGAGGGCAGACACTTGTGAAGTGGGAGGGGGGATGCAATGGCCAGTATGACATATGTGTATATGTGTAGTCTGTGTTTAGTGTTTGTGTAGTGTTTTCTAGATCTAGTTTTTTTTACGTGTTGATTGGGCTTAAAACTCAACTGTCTCGAGCTGACGGTGAGGGGAATTGAGGGAGATAGGACATGCTGGACAATGGAAACCACCCCCTTAGTAGCTCCTAGTCAGTACAAATGATGCAAGTATGAGGGAAAAGCCCGTCCTTAGAGCCAAACACAAAAGCCCTCTTAAAATGTGAGTTAAAAACCTAAAGTGGAACCACTTTCCACTAATTCAGAAAAGAAAAGAGTGGCTGCCACAAGATTCCTAGGGTAAAGTCACCGCGTGTAGCAAACACTGAAAGCAGTAGAACCCTCCCCCCTAAAAAAACCCTTAGAACCCCACTTTCTAGCTGTATATACCCAGAGATAACCCACTAGCCACTGGGACTGTGTGTGTGCAAGGCATAAAGCAAGGAGGCGACTGGCCAGAAGGACATACAAGTAAGAAACCAACTGGAGAAAGAAAGTGAGAGACAAGGAGAAAATCGACCAGGGAGCCATTCCAGGTCCAAAAAAATAAGAAGGAATAAGGGTGGGTGGCGAACCCACAAAAAGAAGGGAGAAAGAATGTGAAGAAAATGGTCGAAAACACTTGACCACAAAAAAATAAGAAGGAATAAGGGTGGCAAAGCCACAAGAAGCTACTAACCAGTTGGAAGTCAAAGTCAGAAATGCCGGCCGAAGGGAGCAACAACCAAGAGCCCCAAGTGCACACAGTTCCCCCGCATCGAAATAAAGTAGTAGTTTTTGAACCTTAGAGCCTTAGGGACAACCACCCCAGACACTACAAACCAATAGCCCCGTTACAAGCCTTAAAGACCTTCAGCAGCCGCACGTGAAATCTAAGTCCGAAGCATCTGTGGTTCAGCATTATGAGAGAATACAGTCCTAACATCCCTGGTGAGGAATGAGTGACTGAGCTAATCTAGTGTTTGGCCGAGAGTTTGGTGATCTTGACGCGCGGATATACTGACTAGGAAGGAAAAGGGGGGCGGTGGGGAGGGATGGTTGAAAATATAGGCCGATTAATGTGTTTAAGTGTTACTTATGTCCGTTTGTATGTGTTTGTGTTGTTTTTGTGTTTTTCTTTGCGTCATGATTTAGATTCTAGTTTAAGATAGGGTCGGTCAGGGGAGTAACCAAGCTAGAATTCGACTTATTTCTTTTTATTTGTTCTTCACGCTTGAGGACAAGCATGTGGTAAGTGTGAGCAGTTTGATAAGTCGTATTCTAGGCCTTGGTTACTGGTTAGTATAACGTGCATAATTGGAATATATCTGCAAAACAGTTGCTAAAGTGTGCAGGGAAAGGGTTCCAGTCAGAAGGAAAGGTATCGGATAACTCAGGTGAAAAGTGCATCAGAATGTTGCTATACTGACCAGTATGCATGCCAAAAAGGCTCGAGATGGAGAAGAATGATTGTTGGGAAGATCAGCCAAAAGTAAGGGCAAAAGGGTCATTTCGCAAAGAGAGTCTACCCTAAAAATCAAGGGCAGGCCTCCCTATAAAAGGAAGCCACTTGGAGAGAGAGAAGAGAGGGGATCATAGGGAATCATCATTAGGAATATACACTCTTAGTTAGAGTAGTTCTCTCTCGGCAGTAAGTTCCTTCAGTTTTGTCCTTCATATTCTCGTTCATCGCCACAGCCATGGTCACCTGAAGTTCACCAGTTCGCCTGAGTTCCGCATTATTTCTTTCCAGCCAGCGTGTTTCGTAGTGTTAGCAGTTTCATCGCCCGGAGTGGCAAACAATCTTTATTTGCTTTCTTAGTTAATCTTTATGTGTTTCCTTACGTTGGACCTGTTGCACTTTCAATTTCCATTTGCTTTTGAAGTATTTCGTTTAGATCCAAACACCTTTTATGCAATGAAGTTGTCTTTGTGCATTGTTTTCTGTTTGACTCAGTTTCTTTCTACCTAGATAGTGTAGATCTAGTTGTAACTATAATTTCCAAGTGTTGCGAGCACGTTTTCATTTCCGCATTGATAAATCTAAGTTCATGAATTTAGATAGCTGCTAGATTTTAGATCTGAAATGGTTATGTTTGAAAGCCCAGTCTACGTGATTTCTGCCACCTTGCATGTTACCCAGTAAGTGTAATTTCAGTTTCGTTAGTTTCATCTTTTGATTTGGAGTTTAGATTGTAGATCTGTTTTGTGAAGTTTGAAATTCTTGTTCATGGAATTCTCGTTCATGGAATCTGAGTTGTTTGATTTGTGTTCATACTCGTTGGAGAAGACAATGTCCACATCCAAATTTGGGACCACTTTTACTTTTTAGTTACTTTTTGCTTTTGTCTTTTACTTTTCTCTACTTTTTCTGCTGGTACCCTACAGATCTGTTAGCCTGGTCACCTAACTACCACTTATTCTCTGATATTCCGTTTAGCCTTTTATAGTAACCCGTACCCTCCAGATATTTTCTGAACATAATGTTCCCTCAATCTCACGTACACAGCTGCTTATCAATCATCTTTCACCCCTCCTAGTCAGTAAAGTACCACCTTAATTTCCAGTCTAGTTAGAATCTCAACCCCAAGCGTGGTAGCTACCCAACCTTTCTAGAATATCACCACAATTACCAAAGCGCATTCATCTCTGTGGGATTCGACCCTTACCTCCACTATACTAATCAGTAGAAGTGGGTTGAGGTAGGTTGTCGTGCCAACGACTCAGCTAGGTTGGGATATTATCCTGATCAGTTGGATGCACACCTGCATATAACACAATACCAAAAACCTGCTCTTTCGGACTCACATTCAAGATTCAAAATTCAGAATTCAAAAATCTAAATTCAAAATCAAAATTCAATTTCTTCGTCGGAAACGACAACTGGGATTGACAGTAATGACTTCGTCTCGTCGATGGGCCGCCGCTGTCACCTGAATTCCTGTAGAACCGCGACCTCTCCATATCCGACGAGTCCGGCGGGTTTTGGACCAAGTTGCGGAAGAAAATTAGGTTCTTGGTGGTGTGGGGGAGAAGAAATGAAACAGAGAGAATAAAAAATTTGATTTTGATTCATGTTTTTATTTAAGGGTTTTCTATTTTTCAAATATTTTCGAAATTTTAAAAAAAATAAAAAATTAGCTACATTAATAAAAAAAATGGCTAATCTGGTCAACAAAACACTAATTAACTGTTGACCGTCGAAAATTGACGGAACTGTAAAAAAAGTACCGGATCGACACGAATTTCATTTGTTATGAACTTGTTTTTCTAAAAGTGAATGTTTTTGACCAAATTCGTATATAGGCCATATGCTTAGGACCAAAATTGACCTTTACTCAAGAAAATATTTCTTGTGTTTGAATACACTAGTGTGAAAAAATAAAGTAAATAAAATTCCACCCATAGCCTCGAGTTATTCCCTTATTTCCAACTATGTCCTATGTAAATTGTAACCTTGTCATCTCCCATTTTTTTCATTATGTAATCCCTAAAAATTCAAATTTTAAAACAATATTCATTTCAAAAAATAGAATTTAGTATAATAACAAAAAATTAAAAGTTTTTGAAACTAAGCTAGTCTTAAAAGTTTTAGGGAGATTATATCATTTGTGATGATATGATTTGAATTATTAATGGTGAAATTAAATAACTAAAGATTGTATTTGACTTTTTAGATTAATAAGAAATATTCTCTCCGTCCCAGAGAAATAGTCCATTTGAGATCGGCCCGAGTTTTAATGTATAATTAGTAAATGAAGAGAGAATGAGAAAAAGTAATTGAAATTGTATAGTAGATTGTGGGGCCCGTAAATAATAAAGGGAAAAGAAGGAGAACAAGGTTTCCATAATTGGATATTGACTATTTCTATGAGACGGACGAAAAATGATATATGACATGTTTTTATGGGACGAAGTGAGTAGGAAATTAAATCTTAACCTATTTAATTTTGTTGGTAATGATAGGGTATGGATCGAAAATTATCCTAATATTGAATTCTTTAGAGCTGTAAGGAGAATAATGGTGGAATGGTGAAATTAATCTACAGAGTTAATTAGTTCACTTAAATCAAAATAGAAGTTAATGTGAAAATTTGAACCCATTTCTCTCAACGCTTGCTCATCCATCAATTTTTCTAACTCCTAAACCTTCTCCCATTTTTACAACCACACTCCGCCGCTGGGGAGCTTCGAGGCAACACAAATGGAAGAGGAAAAGGAAGAGGAAAAGGAAGAGGAAGAGAGAAGTTGGATAAATCGGGTTTATAGGCTACTTTGCCTTTAAAATAACGTAAATGTACCCATTTTGTTATCTATTCCATAAATGGGAAAAATGCCACTCTCGTTGGCGTGTTTTAAGTGAAAACGCCACCCGTATTGGCGTTTTACAACGTATGTGTCGTCGTATTGCATGTACGTTGAAAGACGCCGACGTGGTCGGCGTTTGAACGAAAAACGCCAATCCCACTGGCGTGTTTCAAAAAACGCCAATTCGGGTGGCGTTTTTCATGCCTTCCGCCGTGAAAAAAAAGGCCAAAAATTATCCCAAGTTATACACGCCAATGGGATTGGCGTGTTTCAACAAGGCAAACTTTCGTTCAGGCATTTCATCAAACACTTGGAGGGCAAACTTTCGTTCAGGCATTTCATCAAACAGTTGGTTCAAAATAATAGCTCAGATGCAGCGCAACATGGTGATTCTTCCGTAGCAGAACCGCCTTCTAGACTTGCTCCAGTTACGAAGATTGAATATATGGTTGGTTTACATGAAGGTTTGGTGGAAATAAAGTCACGACTCTGTGGAGAATCATCCAATTTACAAGTTATTTCAATCGTTGGAATGGGGGGCATTGGTAAAACTACTCTTGCAAAGTGTGCTTACGATGATCCACTTATGGTGCAGCATTTTGACATCCGTGCTTGGGTCACAGTATCACAGGACTACAATGCAGAGGCAATCTTTTCAAGCCTCCTAGCTTCCATGGAAGAATTCAACACAGAAAGATCTGAGCGGAGTAGTGAAAACGCCAAACAATCCCTATGCATACCTAGTGGTGCTCGGTTTTAACCGGACCAGCGGTTATGAACCAGAACCGGACAGTTTAGAAACCATGAGCATCATCACTATGCATACCTGCTCTACACTATATCTAGTACAGAGATGACTTTCAAAAAGCAAAAACTGCCACCAAACACAGAGAAAGATGATCACTACCTAATTTACACATACCTGCTCTCCAAGTGTTTGATGAAATGCCTGAACGAAAGTTTGCCTTGAAAGGTTGAAACACGCCAATCCCATTGGCGTGTATAACTTGGGATAATTTTTGGCCTTTTTTTCACGGCGGAAGGCATGAAAAACGCCACCCGAATTGGCGTTTTTTGAAACATGCCAGTAGGATTGGCATTTTTCGTTCAAACGCCAACCACGTCGGCGTCTTTCAACGTACATGCAATACGACGACACATACGTTGTAAAACGCCAATACGGGTGGCGTTTTCACTTAAAACACGCCAACGAGAGTGGCGTTTATCCCATTTATGGAATAGATAACAAAATTGGTACATTTACGTTATTTTAAAGGCAAAGTAGCCTATAAACCCGATTTCCTCGAGAGAAGTTTGTATTTTTTGTAAATTGTCGTGAAAAAGTTTTCTGATGCAAAAAACAAGATATTTAAGTAAATTCATTGGTGTCTGACCTACGCAGATACATATCTTTGAAATTTGGAGAGACATGCTAACTACCAATTGCAGCGTTAAAGCAGCGGCCTAAGAGTGTACATAATAGGGAGCAGCTGCTGCGGAAAGGCGCCGAGTATTCGGCATGGAAACGGCGGTGTGGGGAGGGACGCGGCAGAGGAAACTTTTTTTTTTTCTTCGAATTTTATATATATATATATACTACATTTTACAAATTTTCACTTCACACACATTTTATACTCTAATTTTCACTCTATATTTTTGTTGGGTCAATATGCAAGGTGGAGATGGTGATACCCCACCGAGTAAGTGGTGGTGATATTTTTTTTAGTGTTTTTATAAAATTTTCATTTTCTCCAATATATAATACAACTAAGATTTGGTTTTAATTTTTTTAAATTAAATTATGCATTTTTTTCTAATTATTATAGTCCGATAATTTTTATTCTAATTGAATTAAAATATACCAATAATTGATAAAATAATGTGATTTATGGTTGTGGACAAGTTTTTTTGTGGTTTTGTACAAATTCTAGTGGCTTGGAAAAAAAATGTGGCTTGGCCTTGAAGTGGCCAAACTATTGTGGTGGCCAAAACTCGGGCCATGTTGAAAAGGTAAACTGCAAACCAAACACCTGAAATAATCATATAAGGAGGAGTATTTGGTCGTAACCCACAAACCAAACACATCCTTAGTATAGTGTTATCTAGGGATGTATATTTTGAAGTGGTTGTCCGCGATGAAAGTTGCCGAGATTTACCAATAATCCTTCGGGTGGAGGTTCTTTGGTTCAATTCAAGGGTTTTCCATATCTTGTTTTCCATATCTTGTTTTCACTTATTGGTTGGGTTGAAACCCATATGTTTTATATTAATTTTTGTTATTGCTTACAAGAACAAGTGTCGGGCTATCTACGCCATACAAAGATCCGTATCAGTCTCTCTCGGCTTCTTATGGCTTGGTGTAACGCCCCACTTTTTGAACCCTAACTTTCGAACCCTAAAGTACATGTATTTAATGCTTTTGATATTGCGAGGTCCGCAAATTAATTATCGAGTAAAATTGTTGAATACCTTTCGTGACCTAATTTTGAGTTGGAATTTTTACTGGGTCAACAGTGTTGAATATGTGACGTGGCTGCTCGAATAATTGAATACGGGGTTAAATTAAAGGTTTTTTGATAATCAATTAATTGTTATGAGAGCTAGAAATTATGAAATAAATTACATCGCGAATTTGAATAATTTCCTTTCCGTGAGGAATATTTATTGGACTCAATTCCATGCTGGATCCGATCAATTAAATAAATAGTATGAAAGTCCAGTCCGTGATAAATAAATTATGTACTGCACAAATTAAAATAAAATACAATGGGCTATGAATTAAACTAAATTAATTAAAATAAAATATCTATGATTCCAATTTTAATTAAAGATTCTGCGCAGATTTTCTTCCTCCATGAAAAGATATTCCTCTTCCGTAATCTGCAAATAGAATACCAAAAATAAATCTAATTCTAACTAAATCACGTTAAAAAAAAAGAGATGTAGAATTCGAAAATCTACTCCCTAATCCCACGTTGAAACCGCTCCCATCTATCCCACAAATCTCTCAAACTTCTCAACCAAATCTTCCTCCTCTAAATTCCTACTCCTCTATAATATTGCTGCCTTATTTTCGTTCCTCTCATCCTTGCAGCAAACAGAGGAATTCTTCAAAACTTCTACTCAAGGTAAACTAAGTCCTACCGATTTGTATCTAAACTTTCTCCTGCCCCAGAATCTAACATCAAGTTGTTGCTATTGGCAGTAATCAAAATTCTCCAGCTTCAAGAACCAATCTTTTCAGATCCTTGTTGTTGTGATTTCTCAATTCACGGAGGTAATTTCATACACAGATTTGAAACAAGAATTTTCGCATTGTGCATTCATATCGTATACGCCGCATCAATCTCCCAAACAAAGGACTAATCAATAACAATCGTTCAATCAAAACCAATCGAACCTTTCTGAGAATCAAAATCAAACTAAGAACGAAAAGAAACATACCTTGAATAAGAACCGACCTCTTCAGTTGAAATCGGGGTTAACCGGGGCTGCGTGGTATCTGTTCGGGGTTGGTTCGGTGATGAACGGTGGATGAATTGAATGACAGCGCTGTGGCGGCAGCGACACATCTTCACGGTGGCGGCACCCTTCGCGCCAGAAGCAGCACCTCCCGGCAGCGACGGCAGCGTCGGGTGCAGCGGCTGGAGACGACTCACGGCGACGGCGCAGCGGCTGGAGACGACTCACGGCGACGGCGCAGCGGCGCGGACGGCAGCAGCAGCTCCTCCCGGCGACAGCAGCCTCTCCCCGATGAGCAGTAGCAGCAGCGGCGTCCGGCGTCGTGAGGCGAATGGAAGAAGCCGACGGGATATTTGGGAGAAATTCCAGCCGGCGAGAGGGAAGAGAAGATAAGAGAAGAGGAGAGAGAGAGAGAGAGAGAGAGTCAGACGTGGGTGGGGGGGAGTACACTTGATTTTGGGCTTTTGATATTAATTGGGATTGGGCCTCATTAATTAGAATTGGATGTTTGGGCTCCATTTAATTGTTTGGGCCTCTTTAATTTAAATGTTAGGATTTGGTTAGTTGGGCTCCAATTTAATTTGTTGGGGCTTCTTAATTTAATTGGAGACATAAAGTGGGGGAAATAATTAAGTTTTGGGGCTTTTAAATAAATCTTTGGGCCGATAATTAATAGTGACGAATTATTTAATTAATTTCGAAATATTTCAACGAATGAATAATTATATCCTAAGTCCGAAATAAATATAGTTCGAGGGGAAAATGCTTGCGATAATTTAATTACTTTTTTTTAATTTTGGGAATTTTATTTCGATATCGTTGAGAAAAATACGAGGAGCTAACGGAGGAATTCGGGGTGTAAGCGGCCGCCGAATAATCGAAAACCGAGATAAATAACTTCGCTTAGGATACATGCATTTTTACTTATTTAATTTGAAAAGTGTGTTGATTTATGTGCTATTTTAATTCTACAGGTGATATCTCGCAAGGGAATCGTGAACGCAAAGGAAAGAAAATAGTTTCGGATTAAGCAATCGAGGTGGGCTTCCTTTTTAAATAAGGACAAAAGTCCTAAATGTTTATTTATGAGAATGAAAATGTGTTTATCATGCCGTGTTTTGCTTTAACGTGCCTATCTGATGTGGCTCTGGCCAGTATTGTTTAAATCGAATTCGGGTCCTCGTAGGGCCGCAAACCCTACTTGGATTAGTGTACACCTATGGTAGACTGTGTGCTAGCGTACGGGCTGGTCGGTCTAGTGGCTTGGTTTGTGGCCACATTCCAAGTCATGTATGAGCAGATATGGCTAACGTCTATGGGAAAATGACTGATCAGTCGATGTTTAAAAAGGAAATGATTTTGAGTGCCTCGGGCATTTCTAAAGCTAAACCCCGATGGGTACTTGTAAATGGCATGATAAATTACTGTTTATTGAAAATGTTTTCGGCATGAGCCACTGAGTATTTTTTTTATAATACTCAGCCATGCATGTGTTTTCCCTATGTGCAGGTTGAGCGGCGACGAGGATGTGGTGGTGTTGAGCAAGTGAATTTAAGATATTAATCGTTGTCTTTGAACCTTGAGTGTCGTTGTGTCTTCACACATGACGTCACTCTTTCTCTTGGTAGTTTCCGCTGTGACGTTTCGTTTAATTATGTTTTATTTGGGCCGACAACTTTAATTGTTAGGATAATGGATGCTTTAAATTTCTTGTTGGGTAATATCAAACTCATGGTTATTTATTGGGATATTTATTGTTGGTCCAACTTGTGTTGAAACCCTAATTCTTTTCGTCTATTTATTAAATTCTTTTAATCATGATCGCCCGTATTTATTAACCCTAAAGGGCGGTCGTGACAGTTTGGTATCAGAGCCTCAGTTTCTTTCCGCTCTGGACCCAAGAGTCTTTTTGAGTCAAAAATCTATTCTTGTATTAATTGACTAAGGTATAAACATTGAAGGCTCAACACCACGACTCGTCACGCCCAACCGCGAAGAAAGAGGTAAAAGTATTTTGGTGACTATGGGATTGGATTATTGAATACTGAAAGTTTCAATGGAAATTTTTGATTTTGGTGATGGAAGTCAGTACGTTAGTTTAGAAAAAAAAAATTATGCATATATAAAAAAAAATGTAGGATGATATATATAAGGATGTTATTATTTGATTGTCAAGCATGATTTTGCTAAGTACCATGAATACCGTCAAGCATGAGAAATTGTATATATTTAAATGAGGAAAATATGTGATTAAATGGTGAACTTTCACGAGTGTTGGAAGAATTTAACTCGTATCTTACCTAAGTGTGGTTGAATTCTATGTGGTTTTGAGAGTCATTAAACGCCGAGTACGAAATATTGATTTTGATAGATACTAAGATAGAGATACGAAATACAATGCCTATGACGATTAACTTCTTGCGTGTAACCATACGTACCTATAGAATACGTAATATATAATTTCGCGACGAAAATAAATGTGGAAGTATGAAATACGAGGCAAGTAGCCTGTGGGAAATAAAAGTCGACATACTGTGACATGATGAAATGTGAAATCAAACAGAATGAGTGAACCATCCACCTTGAGCACCCAAGTTTATTTTTGGCATGATGCAATCATCATACCCTTATCTTGAATACACATCTATATGTACCCATTCCATACTCTCAACATCATTCAGAGCCATATATCTTCTTTGTTCTTTCCTATCTTGAGCTGATGTTGAGATTTTCCTTCTATGTAGATGGCTGGATCATATTTTGCCCAGATGCGTAATAGATACACCAAAAATAGAAATTTCCCCGTGGAGAGATATAGGGATTATGAATGGGATGGAAGGACTGACCTCATGAGTTACGTCACTGAATTTTGGAATCTTTGGATGGACGCCTATGCGTTCGGGGGAGCCACCCACCATGCTGGAATCACAAAGCTTATTCACACACTACCGCTCCTCTGGAGTCAGTGGGTAGCTCAAGCGGCAGAATCGTTTACGTGGTATAGCCTGCCCGAATACACACTGCGTGGGGACTTGCCCGGTCTTCTGGAAGTACTACTTCCGGCCTTAATAAGGGCAGCTGACGGACCACCACATTCTCCACCACCACAGATTTATCCGCTGGAGCAAGCACATGCAAGGAAGTTCCGATCTGATAGTGAGCCACATGTTTCACGTGTGCCCCGAAGAACAAGGCTCGGAATGCGCACTTCGGCCCCTTTAAGAATAGAGAGGGAGGTCGAGAAAATAATCACGACAGTTCTTTCCCCAGTTCGCATTGGAGTAGAAGGCGAGGAGAAAGAGGAGGAACCCCTCGAGGAAGAAGAGGAACCCCTCGAGGAGGAAGAGAACTCGCATATGAAGACTGATGGTGAGGCCGAGGAGGAGGAGGAGTGGGAGGAAGGAGAAATTCGGGATTGATAGTCATGGTTTAGTTTGTTTCATTTTAGTTTCCCTTTTGTTTTAATACCATTTTTTTGCTAAGACTATTTATTGTTTTATCTCCACATTCTATTTTCCTACTTCGTTTGTTGTGATTGATGCTAAGACCTCTTGGAGGCAACATTTTGACGGCTATGGAAATTATATTTTTGCTACCTTGTTGGGCCATTGTCTTTTGACATCCTATTGTGCAATTGATCTTGCTTTTCGATTTTGAAATCGTCCTTTATTATTCTATTGTGCAAACACCTATTACTAACCATGGAACAATCATCTTTCTCTATCCCATTATGCGACTACCTTGTGCCAACTTATTATGCAAATGTCTTTTGTTAATCCAGGGTACAATGGTCTTACTCTATCCATGTTTGTCTTGTTGTACAATTGTCCCTTGATCCCCACTTGTGACATATTACATGACCTTTTCAACTTTACAACATGACTATTGATCGATTTGAATAAGTGCGATAATAACCCGTTTGATTGGTAATAAAGCAGAATGCCGCCAAGACGTCGTGTAAGGAATGCGAACCGGGCGCCTACACCTCAGGCGACGGAAGTCGAGAGTGTGGCACAACCAACCCCACAACCTCCACCACCACCACCTCCACCTCAAGTGGACCAAGAAATTGTGAAGTTGTTTTTGAAACAGAAACCACCTGTCTTCGATGGAATGGGAGAGCCGGAAAAGGCTGAGAGTTGGATACGCGCATTGGAGCGCATTTTTACAATTCTGATGTGCAACGATGCCGAGCGAATGGCTTGTGTGACCTATCAGTTGACTGGGTCAGCTGACTTCTGGTGGGATACCAAGATGAAGACCACGCCACGAGATCAAGTGAATGGAATGACCTGGGAGAATTTCAAGGAGGCGATATATAACAAGTACGTGCCAAAGAGCTATCGAAAGGCGAAGGCGGCTTAGTTTTACAACTTAACTCAAGGGCGCATGTCAGTGACTGAATATGATCGCGCACTCTGTGATATGACCCAGTATGCACCCGAACAAGTTGACACGGATGAGAAACTGGCAGAAAAATTCCGTGAGGGTTTAAGGCATGAGATAAAGATGGCTTTGGCTAGTCGTGGAAGACTTACATATGCGGAGGCGTTGGCCCTCGCGCTAGATGTTGAGGCAGTTATGCCTAAGGAGAGGGTGACGGAGAACACTACACTGGCTTTAACTCCATCACATCATTCCCGGGAGAAGAGGAAGTGGGTTGGGAACAGGACCCACTATGACAACAAGAAGTACCAACCTACTCAAAACCGACCACAGTATGGAGGCAGACAGAATTTCTCTAGCCAGAGGGGTGACTTCCGACCCAGACCACCCCAATGCAATGTGTGCTCCAAGTACCATTTCGGAGAGTGTAGGATGCAGAACACCACCAAGTGCTTCAACTGTGGTGGAAATGGTCACTTCTCTAGAGAGTGTCCGAGCAAGAACGCGGGGATGGGTTCAAGGCCGAACAACCAAGGATTTCGTCCGCAAACAAGGGCACCACCAGCACCACCAAGGACAAATCATGATCAACCTCCGCGACAACAACAACCTCACCGTCCGAGACTACCCTCCCAGGCTAGAGCATATGCGCTGAGTTATAGACAACCCAAGACTGAACAAGGGAATCACGAGAGTGGAAATTTGGCAGGTATGGGCGAACTCCTCGATACACCTATTATTGTGTTGTTTGATACGGGTGCATCGCATTCTTTCATATCAGAACTATGTGTGGACACATTAAGTTTGCCTGCTTATAAATCTGAACATAAGATGATGGTGACCTCACCAGTGGGAGGGGTAATAGAGATTTCACGGACATGCTCGAATGTAGAAATTTCCATGGGAGAACTTAGGCTAGTCGCGCACAACTTACGAGTTATGGCCATGAAGGATGTCGACGTAATCTTAGGAATGGATTGGTTGGCTGCGAATTTTGCGACGATACGATGTAAGGAGAGGCAAATAACATTACAAGCCCCTGGAAAGGAACCAATCATGTACCATGGGATCACGATGAACAGAAAAACATCTATCATCTTCGCACTTCAAGCCGTTACGATGTTGAGGAAAGGGCGTCCAGCCTATCTGGTCTATCTACAAGGAGATGAGAAGGAAGAAAGGAAAGTGGAGGATGTCGCGGTGGTACGAGAATTTCCAGACGTCTTTCCTGAAGCTTTGCCTGGCCCACCGCCAGATCGACAATTGGAGTTCACGATCGACCTAGAGCCAGGGTCGGCACCAGTGTCTAAGGCTCGATATCGAATGCCACCTAAAGAGTTAGAGGAACTCAAGATACAACTTCAAGAGCTAATGGATTTAGGTTTCATTAGACCCAGTGTGTCACCGTGGGGCGCGTCTGTGCTTTGTGTGAAGAAGAAAGATGGATCGATGAGAATGTGCATCGATTATAGAGAATTGAACAAGATGACTCTCAAGAACAAATATCCACTGCCGAGAATAGATGACTTATTCGATCAACTTCGGGGAGCTGGTGTGTTCTCAAAGATGGACTTAAGGTCCGGATACCATCAATTGAGGGTTCGAAGAGAGGACATACCGAAGACTGCTTTTCGCACAAGATATGGTCACTATGAGTTCGTGGTAATGCCATTTGGATTGACGAATGCACCTGCCGCATTCATGGATTTGATGAACCGAGTATTCCACCCATACTTGGATAAATTCGTTTTGGTATTCATAGATGATGTACTCGTTTACTCGAGGAATGAGAAGGAACACGAAGAGCACCTGCGAATTACCTTAGAGACATTGAGGAGTGAGAAATTGTACGCTAAATTCTGCAAGTGCGAATTTTGGCTTAAGGAAGTAAATTTCCTTGGTCACATCGTGACGGCAGATGGAATTCGAGTGGATCCTGCTAAGGTTGAGGCGGTACAACGGTGGAAAGCACCTACAACACCAAACGAGATTCGGAGTTTCCTAGGCTTGGCAGGATACTACGAAGGTTTATTGAGGGGTTCTCCAAGATAGCGAGACCCATGACTCAACAACTTAAGAAGGGGGTGAAAGTCAATTGGACCCCCGAGTGTGAGGCAAGTTTTCAACTATTGAAGGAGAAGCTAACTAGTGCACCGATTCTAGCTGTGCCAGAGCCTGGAGTTAACTACGTAGTGTACACGGATGCTTCAAAGGTGGGACTTGGATGTGTATTGATGCAAAACAACAAGGTGATTGCTTATGCATCCCGACAATTGAAGCCACACGAGTTGAACTATCCAACCCACGACTTGGAGTTAGCAGCGGTAGTTCACGCCTTAAAGATTTGGAGACATCATCTCTACGGAGTTCGATGTGAGATCTTTACAGACCACAAAAGCCTGAAGTATTTCTTCGAGCAGAAAGATTTGAATATGCAGCAAAGAAGATGGCTCGAGTTGGTGAAAGACTACGATTGTGGCATCAATTATCACCCCGGCAAAGCAAATGTAGTGGCGGATGCTTTGAGCCGGAATGATCATTCCCAGCTGGCTACTTTTATCACCAAGGAAGAAAACCTGATTCGCGAGTTAAGCATGATGTTTTTGGAAGTGGTAAGAGCACCTGAAACAGTGGAAGCACGAATTGCCACTTTAGCCGTTGAATCGGATCTGAGGTCGAGAATTATTGCAGCACAACGGATGGATGCAAAGTTGGAGGAGATTCGTGTAGAAGTGCGAACCGGGTGAATCTGGGAATTTTAGTGAAGAAGGCGACAATGCCCTTACTTTTGAAGGAAGATTATGCATGCCGAATAGCGAGGAGCTCAAAAATGAGGTTATGAGTGAAGCGCATGAAGCTCCTTACACCGCCCACCCAGGAAGTACGAAAATGTATCAAGATTTGAAGAAATCCTTTTGGTGGAATGGTATGAAGAGGGACATAGCATCATTTGTCGAAAGATGCCTAGTCTGCCAGCAAGTGAAGATTCTACATCAACGACCGTATGGGAAGTTGCAACCACTAGAGACTCCTGAATGGAAATGGGAGCACATCGCCATGGATTTTGTGACGAGATTGCCAAGGACTCTGAGAGGGAACACCGCCATTTGGGTAATTATAGACCGACTCACTAAGAGCGCGCATTTCATTCCGATTCTTGTAAGCTATGGGTCCAACAAACTGGCTCAAATCTACATAAGGGAGATAGTTCGATTGCATGGAGTCCCAGTGACTATCACGTTCGACCGTGACCCAAAATTCACCTCAAGATTTTGGATTAGTCTACAGAAAGAGCTTGGAACCAAATTGAATTTCAGTACAGCATTTCACCCGCAAACCGATGGACAATCCGAAAGAACGATCCAAACTCTCGAGGATATGTTGAGAGCCGTGGTACTCGACCGAGGAGGAAGTTGGGAGGCAGCACTACCACTGATCGAGTTCGCCTAAAACAACAGTTTTCAGGCAATGATAAACATGGCACCGTACGAGGCATTATATGGAAGAAAGTGTAGATCGCCGCTCTACTGGGATGAAGTTGGCGAGAGAAGAATACTCGGACCTGATGCAGTCGAAGAGATGGTGGGAATCGTTCGACAAACTCGTGAAATGATAAAAGAAGCTCAAGACAGACAGAAATCATACGCGGATGTCCGACGAACCGATTTACAATTCCAAGCTGGCGATAAAGTTTTCTTGAAGGTATCTCCGTCAAAAGGGATAACACGATTTGGCGTCAAGGGCAAATTGAAGCCGCGATTTATTGGACCTTACGAAATTCTTGAAGGAGTGGGCCCCGTTGCATACCGATTTGCGCTACCACCAAACCTTCGAAATGTGCACAACGTTTTCCATGTGTGGCAGTTACGGAAATACATGTTCGACCCAAAGCACGTGATCCGTTTTGAGGAAGTCGCGTTGAATCCAGACTTGAGCTATGAAGAGAGACCCCAATCCATTTTAGACCGAAAGATCCAGAATGTGAGGAATAAACCTGTTGCTTGTGTGAAAGTGCTATGGGAAAATCATGGGCATGAAGAAGCCACGTGGGAGAATGAGGATAAAATGATGGAATTGTACCCAGAACTCTTTACTTGAGGGTAGCAAATTTCGGGACGAAATTTCTGTTAAGGGTGGTAGGATGTAACGCCCCACTTTTTGAACCCTAACTTTTGAACCCTAAAGTACATGTATTTAATGCTTTTGATATTGCGAGGTCCGTGAATTAATTATCGAGTAAAATTGTTGAATACCTTTCGTGACCTAATTTTGAGTTGGAATTTTTACTGGGTCAACAGTGTTGAATATATGACGTGGCTGCTCGAATAATTGAATACGAGGTTAAATTAATGGTTTTTTGATAATCGATTAATTGTTATGAGAGCTAGAAATTATGAAATAAATTACATCGCGAATTTGAATAATTTCCTTTCCGTGAGGAATATTTATTGGACTCAATTCCATGTTGGATCCGATAAATTAAATAAATAGTATGAAAGTCCAGTCCGTGATAAATAAATTGTGTACTGCACAAATTAAAATAAAATACAATGGGCTATGAATTAAACTAAATTAATTAAAATAAAATATCTATGATTCCAATTTTAATTAAAGATTCTGCGCAGATTTTCTTCCTCCGTGAAAAGATATTCCTCTTCCGTAATCTGCAAATAGAATACCAAAAATAAATCTAATTCTAACTAAATCATGTTAAAAAAAAAGAGATGTAGAATTCAAAAATCTACTCCCTAATCCCACGTTGAAACCGCTCCCATCTATCCCATAAATCTCTCCAACTTCTCAACCAAATCTTCCTCCTCTAAATTCCTACTCCTCTATAATATTGCTGCCTTATTTTCGTTCCTCTCATCCCTGCAGCAAACAGAGGAATTCTTCAAAATTTCTACTCAAGGTAAACTAAGTCCTATCAATTTGTATCTAAACTTTGTCCTGCCCCAGAATCTAACATCAAGTTGTTGCTATTGGCAGTAATCAAAATTCTCCAGCTTCAAGAACCAATCTTTCTTTTCAGATACTTGCTGTTGTGATTTCCCAATTCACGGAGGTAATTTCATACACAGATTTGAAACAAGAATTTTCGCATTCTGCATTCATATCGTATACGCCGCATCAATCTCCCAAACAAAGGACTAATCAATAACAATCGTTCAATCAAAACCAATCGAACCTTTCTAAGAATCAAAATCAAACTAAGAACGAAAAGAAACATACCTTGAATAAGAACCGACCTCTTCAGTTGAAATCGGGGTTAATCGGGGCTGCATGGTATCTGTTCGGGGTTGGTTCGGTGATGAACGGTGGATGAATTGAACGACAGCGCTGTGGCGGCAGCGACACATCTTCACGGTGGCGGCACCCTTCGCGCCAGAGGCAGCACCTCCCGGCAGCGACGGCAGCGTCGGGTGCAGCGGCTGGAGACGACTCACGGCGACTGCGCAGCGGCGCGGACGGCAGCAGCAGCTCCTCCCGGCGACAGCAGCCTCTCCCCGACGAGCAGTAGCAGCAGCGGCGTCCGGCGTCGTGAGGCGAATGGAAGAAGCCGACGGGAGATTTGGGAGAAATTCCAGCCGGCGAGAGGGAAGAGAAGAGAAGAAAAAAGAGAGAGAGAGAGAGAGAGAGAGTCAGACGTGGGTGGGGGGTACACTTGATTTTGGGCTTTTGATATTAATTGGGATTGAGCCTAATTAATTAGAATTGGATGTTTGGGCTCCATTTAATTGTTTGGGCCTCTTTAATTTAAATGGTAGGATTTGGTTAGTTGGGCTCCAATTTAATTTGTTGGGCCTTCTTAATTTAATTGGAGACATAAAGTGGGGGAAATAATTAAGTTTTGGGGCTTTTAAATAAATCTTTGGGCCGATAATTAATAGTGACGAATTATTTAATTAATTCCAGAATATTTCAACGAATGAATAATTATATCTTAAGTCCGAAATAAATATAGTTCGAGGGGAAAATGCTTGCGATAATTTAATTACTTTTTTTTAATTTTGGGAATTTTATTTCAATATCGTTGAGAAAAATACGAGGAGCTAACGGAGGAATTCGGGGTGTAAGCAGCCGCCGAATAATCGAAAACCGAGATAAATAACTTCGCTTAGGATGCATGCATTTTTACTTATTTAATTTGAAAAGTGTGTTGATTTATGTGCTATTTTAATTCTAAAGGTGATATCTCGCAAGGGAATCGTGAACGCAAAGGAAAGAAAATAGTTTCGGATTAAGCAATCGAGGTGGGCTTCCTTTTTAAATAAGGACAAAAGTCTTAAATGTTTATTTATGAGAATGAAAATGTGTTTATCATGCCATGTTTTGCTTTAACGTGCCTATCTGATGTGGCTCTGGCCAGTATTGTTTAAATCGAATTCGGGTCCTCGTAGGGCCGCAAACCCTACTTGGATTAGTGTACGCCTATGGTAGACTGTGTGCTAGCGTATGGGCTGGCCGGTCTAGTGGCTTGGTTTGTGGTCACATTCCAAGTCATGTATGAGCAGATATGTCTAATGTCTATGGGGAAAATGACTAATTAGTCGAAGTTTAAAAAGGAAATGATTTTGAGTGCCTCGGGCATTTCTAAAGCTAAACCCCGATGGGTACTTGTGAATGGCATGATAAATTACTGTTTATTGAAAATGTTTTCGGCATGAGCCACTGAGTATTTTTTTTATAATACTCAGCCCTGCATGTGTTTTCCCTGTGTGCAGGTTGAGCGGCGACGAGGATGTGGTGGTGTTGAGCAAGTGAATTTAAGATATTAATCGTTGTCTTTGAACCTTGAGTGTCGTTGTGTCTTCACACATGACGTCACTCTTTCTCTTGGTCGTTTCCGCTGTGACGTTTAGTTTAATTATGTTTTATTTGGGCCGACAACTTTAATTGTTAGGATAATGGATGCTTTGAATTTCTTGTTGGGTAATATCAAACTCATGGTTATTTATTGGGATATTTATTGTTGGTCAAACTTGTGTTGAAACCCTAATTCTTTTCGTCTATTTATTAAATTCTTTTAATCACGATCGCCCGTATTTATTAACCCTAAAGGGCGGTTGTGACACTTGGTCTAGTGGTGTGTTAATTGTGGGACACTTGTTAGCAGTGTAGGGTTTATGGACTGTTTATATCGACCCCTCGACCGAGTTGTTTGTGAATGACTTTCCATTCAGTTTTAGTGGAACTCTCTGGATCATTTCTCGTTAAAAACATTTTGGTTAAGTATGTTGTTATGACTCTCATGTCTTGCTACACTACACGGTCGAGTACAATGTTCTAGCTCAATATTTTTTTTTTTTTCAATCTTTCATTAATGTACTCCCTCCATGCCTCTATAGTAGGAGGAGCATTTCTTTTCAGCACGGGATTTAAGAAAAATTATAATAAGTGAAATAAATAAATGAATAATAAAGTAGGAAAGGTAAAATGTTGAGAGATAAAAAGAAAGGTGGTTGTTTTTGTGTAAAAAGAAAATGACTCAGTTATAATGGTACGACTCAACTATAGAGGGACGGATAGAATGTTTTAGACTTTGTAGCCATAAAATTTATCAAACACGTTGAGACAATCTATTGAAATAATGTTATGATTATTATTTTTTTTCAACTTTCCTTTTTTTGTATATTTAAGCATTTTTAGCTATAAAATTTATCAATTCAAATATTTTTAATTGAAAGCAATTAAAACTAGTTCTAAAAGCATGTAAATTTTGACGTGTCTAACCCCTAAAATTATGAAACCACAAGTTTATCGATGTTGCATAATTCAATTGTGAAGACATTTCCCTCCGAACTTACCATATGGTGTTTCTTAGTTATGTTGCGAAGCAGAAAAGTTTTAAAAAAAATCCAATGTAGTAAAGCTCACATTTTGAATCACCTAGTGATCCTATACTTTTCATGTGCTAGCCATCAACCGAATACATCTTGTTTACTTTTGTCACATTTTGTAACATGTCCTCACAACTTCTAATTGGCAATTGCCATTAATTAATTCCTATAAAGACACATGCAATCCAGGCATTAAAGTAATCAGAAAAAATGCTACGGCTAAGATTAATCCCCTACACACTCACCATATCTGCGATCATAGTCTTCATGTTTTTCATCGTTTCCAGCATCAAATACACCTCCAACCCCACCACCAAAATCCAAGCTTCTCCGCCACCCTTCACCCTCCTCATCGGCATCCTCACCCGCCCCGATAGCTACGACCGCCGCCACTTCCTCCGCCTCATCTACGCCACACGAACGCAGAGCACCGCCACATTCACAATCACAGTCAAGTTCGTCCTCTGCAACCTCACCAAGCCCGAACAGCGCGCCTTCGTCGCCCTCGAGATCATGCGCTTCGACGACATCATCATCCTCAACTGCCCCGAGAACATGAACGCCGGAAAAACCTACACCTACTTCTCCTCCCTCCCCAGGATCCTCCCGGCCAGGTACTGTTGAAAAGTAAAATGCGGAAAATAAAAAAAAAGCACTGAACAATTCTGAAGACCTACATTGTGATTGACTTGAATGAATTTCTTTTAATCGGCTTCAATTCTAACTATACATGGAAAATATATTCTAATTCTACTATTATCTTATTGATTTGATTTTCTATAATCATTAATTGATTTTCTCGATTACTCTTGCCATAACTTCATCTCTTGATTTTTTGTTCTCCAATTAATATATTTTTCCATTCCCACAGGTACGACTATGTGATGAAGACCGACGACGACGTCTACCTGCGCCTGGAGCAGCTGGCCACGTCGCTAAGCCCTCTCCCGAGGCAGGACTTGTACTACGGCTTCGTGATCCCTTGCCAGAGCATGAATCCGTTTGTTCACTACATGTCCGGGATGGGGTTTGTGCTGTCGTGGGACCTTGTTGAGTGGATAGGCGCCTCGTTGATCCCGTTGAACCATACGGTTGGGCCGGAGGATAAGCTGGTGGGAGAGTGGCTGAATCGGGGGAATAAGGCCAAGAATAGGGTTTCGAACAAGCCGGCAATGTATGACTATCCACGTACTAATGGTAGATGCTCGCATGACCTTGTTCTGGACACCATCGCGGTTCATCGGCTTAAGAGATGGGAGCAGTGGCTGGATGTACTTACTTTCTTCAATGTCACTAACCAGGTTAAGCCATCTACGTTGTATACTTTGTGATTAGACTAAACCATTATTTTTGTTCATCGATGAACTCATTTGTTTGTTTTAAGAAAAAAAGGAGATGATCACTGTTTCATTTTCTATTATTGGATTTACAGTTATCATTTGCATCAAAATCTAATGCAAATTCATCACAGAGCTGGTGTTGTTCGTCTTGATCTGATACAAATTTATAGGAGGAATGGTTCATTAGACTTGCACGGTAGTTTTAGTTGTCTTTTTACACCGCCGTGAGATATTGTTATAACAACTAGATATACTGGCTCAATCTTGGAGGGGTTTGAACTTTTTAAATTTGATTGCGCTGGTATCGAACTGACTCGAATTTAAAAACTAGATATACTGTTGGGTCAATCATTTTCACTTGTAGCTTAGATATATAGCTGGATTAGTTAGATTTAGCTCACTGTCGATGATCCACTCTGATACCATGATAGAAACACATATGGTCTCATCCTTAAACCAATTGGCGATAAGAGTGATCCATTAAACTTATATAGTGGTTTCAGTATACTAATCCTAACCATTAAACTTATATAGTGGTTTCAGTATACTAATCCTAACCATTAAACTTATATAGTGGTTTCTAGATTGGTAGTTGGATGCCTAACTCGGTTGTGTTGCTTCGAGGTGGAGCTCTACACGACCAGGTAGAATTCTCTGGAGCATTCTCCTTTTAAATCCGTTTTCAAGTGTTAATCTAAACACATTTCAAACTCATCAAATTCTCAATTGTCATATACTCCCTCCGTCTCTGAAAATTTGTTACTTATTTTCTTTTTCGTCCTTCCCTAAAAACTTGTCACTTTGCACTTTTACCATTTTTGGTAGGGTACCTCATACTCCACTAACCTATTCCCACTCACATTTTATTATAAAACTAATATATAAAAGTAGGACTCATATACCACTTATTTTTTCAACTCACTTTCTATTACATTTCTTAAAACCCGTGGCAGGTCAAATGGTGACAAATTATAAGGGACGGAGGGAGTAATTGCTTCAAAAAAAAAAACAATTTTCATATAATTGGTTGGAAACTAAGGATGTGTAGGAAATGAGACCTTATGTCTCTATTTATCTTTGGGAAGAAATCAGACATCAAAAGGCCAGAAATCTTGTTAAATTTGTATTTTCGAGACATCGTCGACGGACCACCAAGTTGGTATGGAACCAACCCAGCGAACCACCGCCCTTGTTCTGGCGTCTCTGCCTCTCTCCAGCTGACCGTCGCAAAGGTCGAATGCAAAGTCGGCAGGCCACCGGTCTTGCTTGGGATATCATACATTACTTCGGCAGATTGATCGTCGGGTTGGTGTACAACGGACCACTGGCTTTGTTCAGCTCGCGACTCCAGCTTCCAATTCCGAACTTTATGTTCTTGACATTTTTCAAATTTTTTTCACTATCAAAACACAACAAAATGACCAAACAACCAATTAATAAGAATATGAACAAAAACATATAAAATTCATACATTAATCAATTAAATCAACTAAACTACAACCTCTAGATGAGTGTAAAATTTGTGTTCATCATGTGCGTACCAAAAAAATCAAACTTCCATGAAAAAAGACACATACTTAAGCATAGAGACTACGAAATACTTCCTCTGTTCCATTTCAAGTGATACATTTCTTTTGGGCACAGGTTTTTAAATAGTTGTGTTTAGTGCTTAAATGAATATGAAATAAAGTAGGTGTAAGAAAAAAAAAATAGAGAGAAAAAGTAAGAAAGAAAATAAAATAAGAGAAAAACAGAGTATTGCTTTTTTACCATAAAAAAATATGTCACGTATAATGAGATAGCTCAAAAAGGAATATGACTCACTTATAGTAAAACAGAGGAAAGTATTCAATTAAAAAGTTTCAATTTATTTATTTCTATTTGAGCGGTTCAATTTGATATCAGCTCAAAAAGGAATATGACTCACTTATAATAGAACAAAGGAAAGTATTCAATTAAAAAGTTTCAATTTATTTATTTCTATTTGAGCGGCTCAATTTGAATTCTAGAACTCGATGTTTACATGACAAGTCTGCACCCCCCTCAAAATTATCATTGGGGAACTAACTCTATATTTTTATAATCTATTCATTTTACTCCCTCCGTCTCATAGAATTATAATGAATTTTATTTTTATAATCTATTTATTTTATTCCATCCGTCCCATAGAATTAGACTGAATTTTCTTTTCGTCCGTCTAATAAAAATAGTTTATATCCTTTTACAGAAACTTTTTCTCCTTTCTCTTTTACTTTACTACTCCCTTCATACCATTAAAGATGACTCACTTTCTTTTTTAGTTTGTCTCGATAAAGATGACTCATTACTAAAAATAGAAACACCTTTATCTCTACTTTATTCTCTATTTTACTTTAGTCTCTTCAATTCACACACAAACTAAAGTTGCATAAATTTCCGTAGCGTCCAAGGAAGGGGCCATCTACCTTGGGATGGAGGAAGTATTATTTATAGGCCCCACCATGAACTACATCATTTTGATTATTTTCTACATCTCTCTTATTTTACCAATTATATATTGTCATCTCCAAAATGGACTATTTCTATGAAGCGGATAGATTATTTGATATACTCCCCGCCCATAAATAACTAAAAAAAAAATTGCCGATTTTTAATTTTTGTTTTAATCGCCGATTCTATTTGAGTACATGAATATTTCAGTAGAAGAATTGCAATGTAGTTAGATCCTATTTAGAATATGACACGTTATAACAGTACTAACAGTTTGTGTGATGCACGGTTCATTTTATTTTATTAATAATAATATAAATTACTATTAATTAAATAAAATCAAATAAGTTTATTATTAATTAAATAAAATCAAATAAGTTTTAAAATAAAGTAATAGAAATACTCATTGATTATGACTTAGTTTAATCTCTATTACAAATAGTGGCAGATTCAGAACTTTTAAATTGAAGGTGCAAATTTCATACCAAATAAATACACGATACATTGAAAATGAAATACTGTAATATTTAATACCCAATATATAAAAGATAAACAACTGATTGAATAAATAATGTCGACAATGGGACTCGAACTCATGTCAGTTGCTGAGTAAAGGAGCTTGTCTACCGCTAGACCATCCACGCATTTTGAAAAATTAGTGACAATAGAAACAACAATAGAAAACTTTCATCAACCCTAATCGCCCGTTGACTCCATTACTCAATGGATACACTCACTTTGATGCATACATATACTTGAATCTATCTATGGAAGAAACAAGTAACCTTCAATGAAGGAATTGGATAAAATCCTCAAAGAGGAAAACTCACTAGGGAGATAGCTTAATTCATCATCAATCAACTAAGTAGGAAAAATGAGAAGAAGTGTTGTTTATCGATTAGGCCCAAATTCCAAGAAAGGCCCACAAAATCTTGCCTCTGCTTGAGCCACCCAGCCGGGTGGACTCGGCGGCCTCGAGTCACCCGTCCCAATGGAATCTCCCTAGATCGATGCATTAGTTTTGTCACCCGTAGGGGTGGCTTTTGGTGGCCGAAAGTCACCTGTCCGGGTGGAACTCGCTGACTCCGCAATGCTTTCATTCTGTCACCCTTCCGCGTGGAACATTCTGCATTGCACTTCCTCCGATCGGGGCCTGTAAGATACTCACGTGATGCTCTCTCTAAGACGAAGACATTGGTAGCCATCCCAAAGAGTTTGAACATCATCTCGATAGGCTGATCACTGAATGAATCCAGATGTATGTGAAATCCTTGATGCACAGCTTTCATGATCGTACCATCCTCCCCTTCTTGGAAGAGATTTGTCCTCATATCCGAGCCTTCTCTCTTCGTCGTTTCCTTGGTCAGCCCTCGAGCTTTATTGGGTCTTTGGTTCTCTTCTTCCTCATCTTTGGACCGCAATAAATCCATGGCTCACGTCGAAGTGAAGACTCTTGACGTCTAGCACCCGTGGTCATATCATTCTCCCCTTCTTGGAAAGGATTTTCCCTCAAATCCGGATTCCGCATGCTTATAAAATAGAACGAGAGAAAATCAAATATCAAAGTAGGATGATAAAGATTAAGACAGTAACGACTTTAATAGAAGTTACAACACCAAGACGGTGGGCATGCTCTAACAAGCTCAAAACTAATACATAAGCTATGGGGAAACAAAAACCTAGGCATTCTTTAACATTTAAGTCCCAAATAAAACCATGTGATGCAAAGTCTTTGACAAAATGATAATAAAACATGCTAGCCCCATTGAGATTGTCATGCAATGAAAGCAAAGATCATGCCAAGACGCATATGCATCAAACCCTTATCTTTGCTCCCAACCTTGCCCACACTACTTCTTCACAAAAGAATTGATATTCTCAATAGTTCTAGGGGGGAATAAGGGAGGAACCTCATAATAAAACACTTCAAGCTCATCAATGTATCATTCACGCCAACGCTCAAACAAATCCAAAGCATACAAACTAAATTGAGGAGAACACTCCCTCACAAAGTAATCCCAAACAAAATCATTTAATGCATCACTCTTGCCAAAAATATGAACTACAACCCACATCAAGCTTGCAAGAAGAATTATCATTCAACAAGCCAAGTTCATCACAATGGATTTCACTCACTTGCTTCAACAATTTCAAGAAGTGGTCAAAAGCATATGCACAATGTAACCATAAATCTTTATGATCAACATGTATAATAAGCACAAGACATCATGCTTATGTAACTTGTGTAAAGCCATTATAAGCATCATAAGATTTTTATCAAAATAGGCCTAACACAATTCCTCCAACAATTTAAAACAAGACTACAACTATGGGAACAATGCAATTTTATGCTAATAATCACAACACCATCCACAAGAGACATATGAGTGGAAAAATCCTTCACAAAAAGGCCACAGAACACTCCAATCCCATTAAAGGGTTTAACCACTTTGCAATGAAAACATAGAACACACAAAATTCTAAAGCAATCAACAATTTTACTTCTCTTGGTCCTACTATTCCCATCGACATATTTATGAAACTCAAAATGACTAACAAATGAAAGCTTAGGCATGTTAGCATGAAAGAAAGTCATTCCATCTTTCAAGTTAGAATCCACAAGAGAAATAATATGCTCATCAATGCTTGTATTTATCAAGAACGGATCAACTATGATGCGAAGATGGGCTTAGGCTTCACCCATTTAAGCTCTTAATGCCACATATCACACAAGTCACCAATGACAAATTTATCAAAATAAATGGCTTCTCTAATCCAATCATATCCAAGGGACCATCACAAGGAGACAAGGATAGTTGACTCAACTGTATTTTACCCATTTAATACCCGCATGTGTACTGGGTTATTGTAGCATTTAGCAAGCAAGAGTATATCGTATCCCACAGAGACAATTAAGTGTAAACCTAAGTACCACGAACAAATTTCAACTATTATCCAGACAATCAGGAAATTTTGGGTTTTGAAACTACCAACTACTAAAAGCATATAAATTCAGAGATTAAATTAAAACACTTAAACAAGAAAGCAATTAAGCAAGTTGTATAAGATGATGAAGAAATATGCAGAATTCCGGGATCCAATGCCCAACTCATAGTCTAACCCAATTGAAATAGATTTACTATTTAAAGTCTCCAGAATTGTTGAATCAATCACGATTGTAGATTAAACCCCCTCTCGAGGTGAGAAATCCGTAGATTAGGTGTAATAATTGAAATCCCCTTCGAATTCTTAGACCTAACTCCTAGCAGTTTGATTAGATTAATGATCCCACTCTTTACTCTCCCGAGTTCTATTGAATTAAGGTGTGAATTATTCCTCTTTCAAGATTAAATATTTCATCTCCCGATTACTCTAAGAAACCCTAACACTCCCAATTGGTGATCAAGCAATTGATAGGAAAAAGCACAAGAATAATTCAAACAATTGCAAGAGCAAG
Organism: Salvia splendens; assembly: GCF_004379255.2. NCBI lineage: Eukaryota > Viridiplantae > Streptophyta > Magnoliopsida > Lamiales > Lamiaceae > Salvia > Salvia splendens. Next base: position 23,451,543 of record NC_056032.1, on the reverse strand, counting down.
ATAAACCGAAGTCAATTGGATTAAAACTATGAATCAATGCATCTTCACCAAGAATTCTACATGAATGGTGCTTAGCTACTCATGTTCATGGTAGAAAACAAACCAAAACTAAGAAAAACAATGGAATTCATGATACGAATTACAATTGGCGGAGGAATTGAAGCTTGAATCTTCAATAGTCTTCTAAGCGTTCTTCGGAGAGAGAGAGAATGTGTGTTTGGCGGTCAGTGTAGAATAGATTGAACCCTAGGCTTTTTCTCCTTTTAATCCCCATAAAAAATCGCGTTTTTGGCATAACAATACGCCAAAACAACGTACCCGGCCGGGTGGAATTATAAAGGGTAAAAATCACCCGGCTGGGTGATGATTTTTGACCAGTTTCTGACCTTCCAGCGCTCAATTTGCGACACCCGGCCGGGTGAAATTATAGGGTAACAATTCACCCGGCCGCGTGAGATTTTCTGGACAGCGCAGTTCTTGTAAAACGGTCATAACTTCTTCTACAGAGCTCCGATTGAGGTGTTTAAGATACCCACGCGAAGCTCTTTCGAAGACAAAGAGAATGATATGCATTGGGGGTTGATTGGAATTCAGAATCTCTAGTAAAATTTTCTCAAACCAAGGCTGCTGCACATCCACCTATTTTGCACCTTTTTCTACACATGCTTAACAAAATGGTCAACATACCAACATGATAGAGAAGTAGATATAAACACGCCTAATAATAGATGATATATGATCAAATTCATACTAAACCACCCTCTAAAACCATGTAAAATCCAAGTATGTCAACTCCCCCGAACTTACATAATTGCTAGTCCTCGAGCAATGAAGAAAAAAAACTAAAAGAAGACTTGGATTTAAAGGGGTTTTAGACATCATCATCGTCTCAAAGAATACGGAATAAAAAAACATATCACAATACAAATTCTATCAAGTTAAGCTGTGGAATGCACTTTTACTACTAACTCGTATATCACCTTGGATTCATGCTTCACTCGGGATGTATATATGTGTGTATATTCACCTCACTAAAAAGTGTATAAGATATCAAGTAGTCACTCAAATCAAGCAAAAATGCATGGTTTACCATAAGCTTGCTCAATGTCTAACCTCTCCTCTACCTCGTGTGACAATAAATCAAGAGTCTGAAAGGTCTTTTATTTAGGTTATAATGTAGGCTCTTTGGTAAGGTGAGGAAATATTTGGCTAAAGTGACTAAAATTCCCAAAACGTAAAATCCCAAGAAATAACAACAATCAACTTTTAACCTCAACCATTCTCAAAACAATTCTCGATAATAACTAGACTTTGTCTAATTTCTTCCCAACTTCCAAAGACCTCAAATTATTCTCTATATACAATTTTTTTTACTTTCTTCTTTTTTTCCTTTTTCTTTTTCTTTTTTTTCGTTCACGCCTCTTTTTTTTTAAGTACATAGCTATGCAAAGAATAAGTTTGAAAAGTTGGTGGAGAAGGGAGACTTACATGGTATGCAAGCAACACAAAATACACCAAAAATAAACTGAAATGATAAAATTAAAAGTTACCTACTAGGGGTTACCTCCCCTACATTGCCTTTGGTTATCGTCGTTGGCTCGACGTCCTCCATGAGCTGCATCATGTCACGCCATAACTGGTGGTGTTAGACTTTCTGTCAATCTTGGAAGCATATGATCTAGCCAATCTCTTCTTCCACCAAGTATTTTTCAGAGCTCCATCAGAAATTTTGGTTTCCACTTTGGGTGAATTTTCAGCTTTTGTTTTCATCTCCTTCACTTTAGGATTTAATGCAGTCTCTTCTTTAGAACTTGATCCACCACATGAACCAAACATCCATTGCGGCAAAGAAAAATCCCCAAATGTGGACTCAATTTCTTGTGCCTTTTGGACCTCTACAACATGCACAGCTTTGCACTCCTTCTTCATAACAAGTTCCTCTTCCTCACGACTCTTCATAGCATTGTAGATAGATAAGATGTGGCGTTTGTTGCCCATATGAAGAGTGAGCTCTCTCTTTGCTATATCTATCAATGCTTTTCCCGTTGCAAGGAATGGACACCCCAGGATAAGCGGTACATTCACGTCTTCTTCCATATCCAACACTACAAAATCGACGGAAAATATGAAGTCGTGTACCATCACAAGAACATCCTCAACAATTCCTTTAGGATAGGTGACGGTTCTATCTGCCATCTGCAGTGTGATTGTTGTCGGCTTGAGAGTGTTGATCTTCATCTTTCTGAAAAACGATAATGGCATCAAATTTATGCTCACCCCCAGATCACAAAGTGCCTTTGTCTGTTTGTCATTTCCAATGACGCATGAGTTGTTGAAACTGTCAGGATCTTTAAGCTTGGCCTGTAGCTTTTTCTGAATTATGGCACTACAGTTTTCAGATATGTTCACCGTCTCATAGTCAGTCCACCTCTTCTTCTTGGAGAGCACATCTTTTAGGAACTTTTCATATGTAGGCATTTCTTGAAGTGCCTCCACCAATGGAATATTCAAGTTAACCTTCCTAAAGATGTCTAAGAACCTTGAAAAATGAGCATCTGTCTTCTTCTTCTAAACACGTTGAGGATAAGGGATCCTCACTTCAGCTGGACTATGAGTTGTAGGTGGTGTAGGTGAATGTATAGTCGTGTTCTCCTTAGGTGGAGTGGAAATCTACACAGTCTCATTTTCTTCGACCAATTCCTTCTCTTCAGCTCTCTTTTCTGCTACTCTATCCTCATTTTCGGATAGCATTGGAGGTCCCTCATAGCTTGTTCCACTCCTCAGATGTATAGCTTTGCAGTCCTTGGGATTGATGATAGTATTTGATGGAAACTTTCCCGATTGAGTATTAGCACTCACAGTTTGGGAAATCTGGCTGATTTGTATGTCAATATTCTTCAGATGAGTGGCCATTCCTTGCACGTCTGATTCAACTTTCTCCATCCTTTGGTTGTTTTGTTCCATGACCTTGTTAGTCTGAATCATGAAGGACTTGAGTATGTCCTATGTGGTCATCTTCTTTTGATCATTAACCATTCCATCAGTAACTGTGAACCCCTGAGGTCGTTGCAGAGCATTATTGGGGTTCCCATAAGAGAGGTTGGGATGCCCCATGTTCCCGTACTGATTATAACCTCCACCTTGATAGTTGGGGCGGGAGTTATTATAGTACCTGTTGTTGCCCCCTTGTTGCACGTAGTTCATATCTTCTACACCTCTTTGGGGTCCTTGAGAGGGCTGCCCCATCGCCATGCAGTCAAATCTCATTGTAATAGCATCCAACTTGTCGGATAAGGTGCTTATTGGATCATGATTTGTAGTGGAAGCCACCCTATGCACCTTACTCCTCTCATTACTCCATCCTTCATCATTATAGGCGAGCTCCTCAATCACTTCCATAGCTTCATTCACTCCTTTCTTGAGAAGATTTCCACCTGAGCTCAAATTCAACTCTCGTTGTGCCTGAGTAGGTGGCCTTCCCAAAGAGTTTGGACATCATCTTGATAGGTTGATCACTGGTTTAATTCAGCTTTATGTGAAATCTGTTACGCACGGCTTCTATGATCTTATCATACCTCTTCTAGGTGTCCTACTTGGTGTGTCTATTGTGGAGGCGATGTAGCGGAGGAGCGGCGAACCTAGAGTTTGGCAGCATGTAACTAAGCATTTTACATTTAAAAGCTTTTAGGCGATTAAACAACTTTCCTCCTACGAAGAATCATGAAATTAAATCAATATTAAACAACTACTCCCTCCGTCCCTCTTTAGGAGTCTCATTTAAGTTCGACACGGGTTTTAAGAATGTAAAGGAAAGTTGGTGAAAAAAATAGTGGAATGTGGGTCATATTTTAATATATTAGTTTTATAATAAAATGCTAGGAGAAAAATGTCAATGGAATGTGAGGCCTATTACCATTCATAAATATTCTAATCGGGGCTCCTAAAGTGGGACACCAAAAAATAATTAATCGGGACTCCTAAAGTGGGACGGATAGAGTATTAAATTAATGGGGGTTATAAGATAATGAAAAGTGAAAAGTTCAATTCATATCAACCAAATTCAATGTAACAAAATTACTACTCCCTCCGTCTCTTTGTAGCTGAGTCGTATTCCTTTCTGGATTGTCCACTGTAGTGAGTCATTTCTTTTTTTGGCAAAAAGTACTTTACTCTCTCTTACATTACTCTCTCTTCATCTCTCTACCTTTTTCTTTCTACTTTATTCTCCTTTTACATAACTCATTTAAAACAATTTTTCTTCAATCTCGTGCCGAAAATAAATGCATCTACTACAAAGGGACGGAGGGAGTACTGATTAATGGAGGTTATTTAACATATCGTTTAAGAGAATAATTGAAACACATCCTTTAAAATGCACCATTTAATTTCATACTAAATAATACTGGTAATATTTATTACTAATAATTTATTTAAAATTATTTTAATTGTATCAAAATCATTTAATTGTAATATAGAGTTTAATGATTCAAACTGAAACACAAAAATTATTTAATCTTCTAATAATTTGCCAAGGATTTTTAATTTGAGTTAATAACTAATTTTCTTATTAACTTTATATAGGTTATAACGGCATTCATGTTATTTCATAGAAAATTCCATTTTATATATGTAAAATGTTTTCATTCGCTTAATTTTATTAAAAAATATATAATGACACTGTTATTATCTTTAAAAATATTTTCATTTCCACTTCCCCTAATTATTACACTCCATAATTTTTTTATTTCACCATTTTTCAAAATTCCCAAATTTTATTTAAAAATACATTACGATATTCTTGTTATTTTCTTCAAAACTCTCTGTATAGATTTTGCTTAGCACACACAATTAAAATAACTAAAAACAATATGAAAGAACAATATCTATAACTTTATGACTTACAAATAGGTGACTACGAGCAGCCTGAGTATGAGTATGACTTAGGCTCAAAGACAACAGTCATGAGCACAATATGCTTCAGATAGTTTTGAGTAAGGTGGGATAATGAGAAGTATGACGAGATAGGGTAAGGAGTGGTGAAGGAAACTGAGTTTCAAATATAGTCAGTGAGATGAGCAAGAGGTTTAGTGATTCTCCCAGCTCGAGTATGGTGGTTATTTTCTGAGGATTATTAGTGAGGATGGATGTAGGACAAGTTTTAGTGATGGGAGTAGATGAAGGGAGAAGAATATTATTTTCAGTGATGGGTTGAGAAAGAGAGTTATTATTAGTAGATGAGAAAGAGAGTTATTGGGGTGGAATGATTGATGGTTGTAGGTGAGCAGTGAGAAAAATATTCTCATGAAACACCACATTTATGGTGATTAGTTCCTGATTAGAGTCAATACCAAGGACTCAGATGGATAGCCCAAAAAGACACACTTAGAAGCTCAGGGAGAGAATTTGTCTCTATATGGCTAAGTGTGGAAGCAAAGCAGAGGCACCCAAAAACCCTCAAATGAGAATAAGGAGACTTTTTGAAGAGGACTTGAAAGGAGATAGATTGTCTCGTAATATGGAGGAATGAGTTTTGTTTATGAAGTAAGATGCAGCTAGAATGCAGTCTTCTCGAAAATAACATAACAGGTAAATGTGACTGAAACAACAAACTTCTTGCCATATTAAGAAGATGTTGATGTTTCCTCTCCACCCTCGCATTCTGCTGTGGTACACAGAAATGTTGTACCACTGTACCAAAACAGAAAACAAATCATGAAGATTGAACTATGGTCCATTATCACACCTCAAGACCTTGATCTTTTTGGAGAATTAGGTATAGATGGTGTTAAAAAACTGAGTTAGTATAGTTCTTGTATCAGATATATGCTTCATCAAGAAAGTCCTGACAAACCTAGAGTTATCATCCACAATGGTGAGGAAGAAACTGTTTAAAAACCTCAGCAGCAATTGAATCAGAATGAAAGAAAGATAATATTTCTATTTGGCTAATGGACAAATATCACAAATAGAATGAGATATATTTCAGAAAGACTAAACATCATACATGCATTTTTGTGTATGAAAAGACAAATGTCCAAGTCTCATATGCCAAAGATCAATAGCAACAATAGAGTTTATACAAGGTGAATCTGAGGAACCTAAATTGTAGTTAGCAGAGAGATTTGAGTGTGTATAAGTGGCCAATTCTGCTACCCCTTCCAATCACAGTTCCCAGAGAAGCTGCCTGAATTTGAATGGAATCATGTGTGAAAGTTACAGTACAAAACATAAAGTAAGTGAGAGAGCTAACAGAAATAAGATTGAATGAGAAACTAGGAACACAAAGCACAGAATGTAAGGTGATATTTGAGGTCGATTGAATGTTTCCTATATGTGTGACAGGAGAAGTAGCACCATTAGATAAGTAACAGTTGCATTATTAACAGAAGAGAAAGATGTAAAGAGACTCAGATCACAGCACACATGATGTGTGGCCCATGTGTCAAGGAGCCAGAGTGGAGTAGGAGAAGATATAGACGCAATGAAAGGAAAGAAGGGAGTTGTACCAGTAAATGGAGTCTGAGTAGGAAAGAGGGGGCTTGTTTGTGCGACTGAGACTAGAGGAGATGGTGTTGATGAAGATGGTAAGAGAGCTAGCTGAGATTGCGGTATTGAGATTAGCTGCTGGGGAAACTCAGGTTTTGGACCTGCATCAGAGGGAGAATAATCCACAAAATTGATTAGTTTAGGATTGGAGAAATCCTTAGAACCACAGTGAGAACACAGAAGCTTTCCTTGGCCAAAACTTGAGGAGGCAGCATTTGCAGCATATGGGTTGTTGACTGGAGGGAAAAAGAATAGCATAATTGAGACTTCCATCAATATTTTCTTGTCTTTCCTCTTGAACTACCAGACAAAACACCTTTGAAAGTGGAGTCAGAGGAGTCATAAAGAGAATATATGATTTGATCTAAGAAAAAGAAGAGTTCAAACCAATGAGGAATTGCATTATGCATTCCTCATTCTTATGTGTATTTCAACTTCCACATCTACAAGTATTACTTGTGCACCACAAAACCGGCTAAGAATGCTTACATTCATCCCAAACTATCTTGAGATAGGCATTAACTGTTAGAAATAGTGGGAAGAAATTCCCAAGCCTTGTACAGACGGTACTCTAACTAATACAATCGAAAGAAAACTTGCAACAAAAAGATGAATGAAAATTAAAACAGAATAAAGCAAACCAAATTTATAAGTCGAGTCGAGGAAAGCCCTCTTTCTGCAAGACAAATTACGCCCCGGCTAGTGCTCACGGAATGGAGTATTGCCCCCAAAGATAAAACGACTTCCTCCTAGCATGTAGAAGCACCTCAAACCCGATAGGCAACGGCGAACTTGATGGAGTTCTGAGAATCGAGCTAGACAATGCTCCTAAGATGCACACTATGATGTAGAGACCTTGAGGGAAAAGAGAGAATGTTGTTGGTGTATTTCATATCCCTCAAATCCACCTATTTATAGGATAGAGGATGGTACTTGAAAAGCTTGGCATTCAAGATACAACATGAAGAAATTAGAGGTTACACAAGTTGAAAGCCCATAGGTCTAAGCCATGTGAAAAGCCTCCAAAATCCTCCATGTTTTGCACGTTTTTTCCAACAATCCCCAACATTGGTTAGAGCACTGCCAGCTCAAACCAACATAAGACATGTATGCATGCAGACTCTTTGCTCAATTCTCGAGAAACAATATTACATTTGGAATAGTAGCTTGGGGCTTTGAACTTTCCATAGTCAACACTATCGGGCATACCGGAGGCCTGGTGGACGTGATGCCTTGAACCATTCCTCCTTGGTGTATACCGAGACAATAATATTGACACAATATTATTTACAAACTCATCAGTTCTCACGTTTGTGTCCTTTACTGGCCATGGAACACCACTTTGGACTCATAAGTGATTCACATGTTGAAGCGGCCCACACTTCTTCACTTACATAGGTGATTCTTTTTCAGGTATCCTGCAATACCCACCCCCTCGAGGTTTCCAAGAATCATTAAAAGTCAAAACTTAGCCTCTTACCACATGCAGGTTACAACACTCAATGCTTTCTAAAGAATGGGCGAAGATTAAAAATCTTCCGAGTGTTACAACTAGATTCATATAGCTTCGTTTTCCCATTGAACCAAGCCCATGGGATCTCCAATCGTATGGTTGGATTACCACTATAATCATCTTTTTAAGATGTGGTTTTCAGTCCCATTCCTTTTAACAATTTATGCATTTGATCACGGTTTAAACCTTTTGTTAATGGATCCGCTAAGTTATCCACTGACTTTACATAGTCAACTTAGATAATGCCACTTGTGATCAACTGCCTTACGGTATTATGTCGCCGATAAATATGTCGAGACTTACCATTATAAAAGCCATTTTGTGCTCTACCTATACCTGCTTTGCTATCACGGTGTATCAATACTGCGGGCACTGGCTTCTTCCAACATGGAATACATTCTAGGAAATTTCTGAGCCACTCGGCTTCTTCCCCTGCTTTATCCAATGCGATAAACTCAGATTCCATGGTGGAACGAGCAATACACGTCTGTTTCGTTGATTTCCACGAGACAGCACCAATTGTTGGAAAAAACGTGTAAAACATGGAGGATTTTGGAGGCTTTTCACATGGCCTAGACCTATGGCCTTTCAACTTGTGTAACCACTAATTTCTTCATGTTGTATCTTGAATGCCAAGCTTTTCAAGTACCATCCTCTATCATATAAATAGGTGGATTTGAGGGATATGAAATACACCAACAACAAACATTCTCTCTTTTCCCTCAAGGTCTCTACATCATAGTGTGCATCTTAGGAGCCTTGTCTAGCTCGATTCTCGGAACTCCATCAAGTTCGCCGGTGCCTAGCGGGTTTGAGGTGCTTCTACACGCTAGGAGGAAGTCGTTTTGTCTTTGAGGGAAATACGTCATTCCGTGAGCACTAGCCGGGGCGTAATTTGTCTTGCGGAAAGAGGGCTTTCCTCGACTCGACTTATAAATTTGGTTTGCTTTATTTCCGTTGTAATTTTCATTCATCTTTTATTTTCACTAGAATTTGAGTGTGAAAAGGTTATACCGACCAAGTATGAAATGTTCATAGGTGAAGGTCACCTAGTGAATTTTGAGATACTTGAAGTATACTATTAACTTTGGGTTGCATTACACAAGATATCCCCAAGTACTTGAAGGGTACTGTGATGCAAATTGGATCACTGTGGGGGGGGTGCTGTCTCGTGGAAATCAACGAAACAGACGTGTATTGCTCGTTCCACCATGGAATCTGAGTTTATCGCATTGGATAAAGCAGGGGAAGAAGCCGAGTGGCTCAGAACTTTCCTAGAATGTATTCCATGTTGGAAGAAGCTAGTGCCCGCAGTATTGATACACTGTGATAGCAAAGCAGCTATAGGTAGAGCACAAAATGACTTTTATAATGGTAAGCAGCTATAGGGTTTTCCTCGACTCGACTTATAAATTTGGTTTGCTTTATTTCCGTTGTAATTTTCATTCATCTTTTTGTTGCAAGTTTTCTTTCGATTGTATGAGTTAGAGTACCGCGTGTACACGGCTTGAGAATTTCGTCCCACTATTTCTAACATTAACATCAAAATTTCCCTGAGAAAGAGTCATGATTTGTTGGCGCAGTTGATAGGATCTAGCTTAATCACTTTGAGAGAAAGGATTTGTAGATCTGACCATATATCGTGTGCATCATCCAAATACATGATACTGGAACAGATCTGAGCAGAAATAGAGTTTAAAGCCATGAAACCACCATGCTATTGCATCTAAGCCAAGCTGGAAACAAGAGATCATCATCAGCTGGCCGCAACAGGACACCATTGACAAAATGCAACTTGTTTTTGCAATCAAAGTTGTGGTAACAGATCAACTCCAATTGATGTAGTTAAATCAGATAATAGATGAGAAACCAGCTGCAGACTTTGATTCTCACTAGGATGGGGATAGTAGGGGCTTGAACAAGTTGTTCACTACCACGATTACGAACAGGACGATTCATTTTCAGAGAACTAGAGAAAGAGAGAGCGTAGTGAAAATTAAAGAGTTGTTACTGATACCATGTTGAAACTATTGAATCAAAGAACTCCACATACAAGTGAGTTCTGCACACAAGAAACCATACCAACAGAGAAGAAAAGAAACTTTATTGAACTGAGAAATTGGATCATACAAAATCACTGTTACATCACTTATTTTCATCTCTTTATACTCACAGCAACACACAACACTTTAGAATAACTTCCAATAACTAACTAACTAATATGCAACTAATTCCAACAGCTACATTTAGATTGGTTTGATCAACTCCCAACCAATGGCAGATCAAGAAAATGAAATTCGTGGGGTCGGATATAGTACAAATATTTTTATTATTTCTCGACTTTGATGGTATCCTTTTTTCTCGACTTTGATGGTGTCCTTTTTGTTGCTTCCTCCTCTGTTGTCGTCTTCATAAATCCTACCAAAGTAATCAAATTCGCAAATATTATCAGCATCTAAACTATTCTTTCCATGCTTAATACTTTGTCGAAATACATGGATTATAAATAGTAACTCGCCTTAAATAACATTGTATCCTTTTTTTTTACTTCATTGTGTTAATGTAAAATTATAAATTCGATAAAAAGTCTTTTGAATAAAGAGTCGTAAGATGGACAAATATATCGATATTAAAAATTGATATTTGACGTTTGTTTAAATTAGACAAAAATAATATGTTACCTTTCATAACTTATTACTAAAATTTTATGAAATTATTAAACACAACCTTTTAATATTATGAAGTCATGCATTTTTGTTTCCTTTATTAAATAAGACTAGTAGATATGTATAAATATTTATCAATCCATTAATTAAAATTCTAGGTATTAATTTGATACTAGAGGAGGCCATCACAGTTACTTAATTACTACTTATAAAAAGTTAATTAGAAAGAATAATTTGAAATATTAAAACTATTTTGTTAATTTTGAATATTTTAATAAGCATTCAACAAAAGAGATATAGAAAAGCTTTATTAATATACCAGAAGTTGGGTCCCACAATGAGTATTTTTCCTTTTCATCGTCTTCTTTCCAGCTCTAATCACCGGTTATTTCACTCTCTGCAACTTAAATTTTTAATTCTTCTTCTCAAATATTCAAATAACTCTCTCTTCCTGTGAATTTCTCGTCTCACACATATAGCCACCAAGAATGGTGACTGCTCTCTTTCCTGCTCCGGCGCACTGTGGGGTCGGCGGCGGCTTCATAGGCCAAAACTAATGGAGTTCCCCCTACCTTATCTGGCCGGCGGTGGGGTCGCCCGACCCCACCTGGATCTGCCACTGCTCCCACCAAGTTCAACATACTGCATAACATTTTATATATATATATATATAAATTTTTGGTAATTTTAATATGTGTTTGAGATAATGTGAATTTAAAATTAATTATATAAATGTTATAAATAATATTAATATTCGTAAATAAGCTTTGTTGGCTCCTATAATTCGAAAAAGATTTTTAATTTCATTAACGCTTTTTTATATTGTTACAATGACAACATTGTTTCTTAGAAAAATTCTCTATTTTATATGGATAAAATATATTTTATTAAAGTATTCATAATATCACTAATATTATTTTCAAAAACCTTTTCATTTCCACTTTCCCATAGATAGATAATTTCAATAATAATAAATGGGAAAAAGCCACATTATGTACAACTATAATCGGGTTATGTAGAAAAAAAACCGGTTAATTTATTACACCCGGTTCATTAAGAACTAAATTTACTTTTATATCCTTTTAATAAATTGGCCGCCTTTTGTTTTCCTTCCCCATAAGAACATCTACTATAAGGTGGACACTTCCAATAACCCCGTCACTTTTTTTGTCTACAGCCACTTCTTATTTGTCCGCGCCCATAAAAAAAAGTGTCCCCAGTAATAGTGGACACTTTTTTAGCCACTTTTCATTTTATTTTATTTTTTTATATTTTAATCAATTCTAATTAAAATTATCGGAACGTAAATAATTAAAAAAAAGTATTGGGACCAAATATTCATTGTATTACGGAAACTGTAAAATTATACAACGAACATTTAAAAAAAATACAAATAAAAACTACGCCTGGATGGAGTTTGACTCGATCCCCACAGCTGGGAAGGAAGATAGTCGCCATATCCCGATTCGTCAGAGCCTGGTGATTCGTCGTTTCCACAGTGAATTTTTAGAGAGTGAAAATTTTGAGAGTGGATGGATGGATGGAGTGTGAAGTGTGTGTGAAGATGTGTGTGGAGGAGTGGGATTTAAAATAAAATTTTTTAAAATAATTAAAAAAAAAGTATTGGGCCTCTGCCGGCGCGCCGATGACCGGCGCACTATAGGCCGGCGCGCCTATCGGCGCGGCGAAGCACGCCCGGGGCGTCCTCGGCGCCTTCTCGCCGATGGGCCTTCCGCCCCAAAAAATGCGTCTGCCTCGGGGCGGACGCTTCCCACGCTATAGGTAGGCGCGGCGACGGCGGTTCGGGGGCGGCCGGCGCGCCGCCCCTATAGTGGATGCTGTAAGTGGCGCCTGTTTTTTTTGTTTTCCCTCTCCCCCATTTATTTTTCCTTGATTCACGGTAAAAAAAAAAAATCATCTTTCATATTTATTTCCTATACATTAGGATTCAGTTTATAAAAAATATAACATATAAATATTTTAATGGAGTTTGACCGGCTTTTTCTCAACTGATTTTATCAATATCTTTTTCTCGACATGATATTCATATTGCCAATTTTGATTTCATTTCATTTTAGTTTAGCTTTTCATTTCTAGTTTTTAGTTTTTTATATGTTACAAGCAAAAAGAATTTATTTTCATCCATTAATTCAATGATTTTCCTTATTCCTTATATCAATGACAATGTGTTGTTATTCATTGTTTACATGTTCAATAAATAGTGAATATACAACTAATCAAAGCTTTTAAAAATAATTTCAAAATAAATTTGTAGCTATTTTTTCTATTTTTCTCTTTCAATTTATTGGCTTCTAGTTGTTTGTCAAAATACATAAACGTAATTTGATCAACACTTCTTCAATCATGTCGTTCATGAGCTGAGCATGGTCTTGTTGGTTGCGCATTGAGGCCTATCTAGATAGAACCTCATTGAAGCCCGTCAGTAATCCTCGAGCGGGGGGCGCGGTCGCCGTGCTGGAGGAGCTAGATGCACCTTCATCATCGGTCCAATCGGTGATGCTCCCACCTTCATGTTCGACTATTATGTTGTGCAAGATAATGCACGTATACATGACATCGGCGAGGACTTCCTTGAACCAGAGACACGCCGGCCCTTTCACTATTGTCCACCGTGATCGGAGCACACCAAATGCCCGCTCCACATCCTTCTGCGTCGCCTCCTGCTTTTTCGCAAAGAAAACTCTCTTCTCACCGATTGGGCAGCTGATCGTCTTCAGGAAAACAAGCCACCTTGGGTATATGCCATCGGCCAATTAGTACCCCATGTGGTATTGGCGCATGTTGGTAGTGAACTCGCTGGCCGGGCCGTTGCCATTGCATTGCTTGGTGAAGAGGGTGGATGAGTTTAGGACGTTGATGTCGTTGTTCGACCCGGCTACACCGAAGTACGCATGCCATATCCAGAGCCGATGGTCAGCGACGGCTTCGAGGATCATCGTCGGGTGGCTGCCCTTGTATCCACTAGTAAATTGGCTTCTCCACGCCGTCGGACAATTCTTCTGTTGGGGTTTGGAGCCCCTTGCACAGCGGAAGACTTGTACAAAACAAATAAATCAGACATGGGATCTATTTGACCGATTATGAGATTAATCAATTCACATGTTAACACAGAATTGCATGCTAGAATGCAAATAATTCTACGGTTTAGAGTTACCGATTTGATTCTCCAAAGAATCGTCGATTGCTCGGGCCTTCTCCACGATGATCTTCAATACTAGACCACAGATCTTCTGACTGGTGTCCCGAACTGTATTTCGACATCAGGGTGGGCTGATCTTATCGAAACACTAGGACTCGAATAAAGAAGACAGAACTTTCTCACGGAGGAGGAGCTGAGAGAAATTTTCATCCCCTACACTATAGAGAGAGGGACGAAATTTTTCTCATAAAAAATTGTTTTTTTTTATTCTCCTATTTATAATAGTTCATATTGGGCCCAGTCAGGCATCTATAGAAGGTTTTGGATATGGGCTCTCCCAATTAGCTTTTTACTAATTAAATTGAACCCACAATTTAATACAAGCTTATATTGGAATATTACGAGCAGCCACTACAGAAGTAATATTGAACTCCCCATCCAAATCTGAAATTATAAGTATTCCGGGTTTCCATTTTGTTTATTATTTATTTCCCGCGCTTAAGATATAAATGTCCATTAATTAATTAAAGTCTGTTATGGACTTAATTAATTAACATCTTATTAATTCCAAGAGTAGACTTAGCAAGAAACACTTATTTATTATTCATAGAGTAATAAAACTCCAACTGGCCAGTTTCCGAATAATAACACCTTGTTCAAGCTCCTCTTGAGGACATTATCAAACGAGACTCACCTCGCGCACGATTCAACATAATAGCAATCTTAGCACCGATAGATAATGATCACCACTACCCAATATTCCTGGATCGTTGGGTGACGAAAAACCCGCACCTTTGGTAAGTCAAAGTAGTAGATACTCAATGTCGTATGCTCAATGCTAACGTAAGTAGATTAAGAAATTAATTATCAAGACCTCATCTTTCAGTAGATAGCATAAAGACTCGTCTTGCTGTTAGATCCATTCAGTGTTATACCACACCAACGTCATCTTATTTCAATAAGGCTTTGAAATAATCGGACTGACATTGCAACCTTTCACGATAGGTAGCCAAAGCCTATCTAGGTTGTGAAATTCTTCTTTTCTTTTGCAAAGCATTGCTTAGAACCGACTGTAGTACCTTAAAGTGAGCGCAGCCCACGACCTGTCTACTAAGCAAAAGACTTAGGCTTTGTTTACTTATTATGCATTTAAATGTTTATAAAACATCTTATAAATGCACAAGCAAACACAATGTAATAATATATTGATTCTATTCATGCAAACTGCTCGAATGATACTGAATCGGATTAAAAGTGGATTGTAGAGTTTTTCCGTACACAAGCAAGATTCTATTCGTGCGAACTCGATTTTATTTGTGCGAACTCGCTCGAAACATGCTTTTCAGTATACCAAACCTAACATCTTCCACTCCCAATGCATACAGTCGATGCTCCCTAGCATCCCAGGAAAGTTGTGCGCCATCTCGTGCATCTTCATCAGGCCCTGGCAATCTACAGCAGTCGGCTTTCGCAAATATGTGTCACTGTAAGCCTCCACAACTCCCCTACAAAATCTCTTCAGGCACTCGCGGCCTGTTGTCTCTCCGACGTGGAGGTACTCGTCGAACATGTCCGCCGTGATGCCGTAGGCCAACTGACGGATTGCAACCGTGCACTTCTGCAACGACGTAAGTCTGAGTCTGTCGGTGCCATCTTCCCGATACTGGAAGTATTCATCACGTGACTCCAACATCTGGACAATGCTGAGAAAAAGGTAACGAGGCATTCTAAACCGGCGGCGGAAAACAGTCGGGCCCCACCGTGGTTGCTCGGCAAAATAGTCTGCAACTAGACGTTCGTGAGCTGCGGCATGTTCACGGAGGAGAAACGTCCGACGTCGAATAGGCCTGGGGATCTACTCCGCCGCCGCCGCCTCCTCGCGCTGCATTTCGGCTAAGCATTCTGCCATTGCGTCTTGAACGGCAGCATTTAAGGCTTGAGTCAAGGCCGGACTACCGCCCTTTGAGGAACTCCGGTCGTCGTCGTGGTTCATTTTTGTTTGTGAGAGATGGAGAAATGTGAGAGATAAGAGAAATGAGAGATGCGAGAAATGTTCGTATGAAAAATAGAATGAGAAACGAGGTTTAATAAATAGACAAAATTCAAAAAAAAAAAAACGCATTGCATTGTCCGCGCCATCCTCCGCGGACTATCTGTCGGGCGAGGACGACGCATCGTCCATCGTCCGCGCACCCACAGTGGCGGACGATGGCGCGCCCGAGGCATCGGGCGGCCTATCGTCCGCCCCATTGTAGGTGCCCTAAATCTTATGTCCATTGTGGGTGCCCTAAATCTTATGTTGTATTCATATTATACGAATTTATTTTAAATTTTTATATGTTTGGGGTCTAATATAAAAAAATAGATAGATTATTTAGAGAATTATTGATTGATCAAATAGATTTTTTTAATTTACTTGACGTCCAATACGAAAAATTAAATAGATCAAGTAGTGCACTATTCTCATCGAACTATTGTGTTTGTACAAGAAATGTTTTAATATTAGTATTTGAATAAACAATTTTTTGTTGTGCTTGAGATCTAATGTTGCAAAGTGATTAAGATCAATTAGTGAAATATTCTCGTCTAATTATTTGGTTTGTAAGAGGAATAATAATGACATTAGTCTTGATCGAGATATAAATTTGTTAAATAGATAGATCTATTACGATTAAATAATTTTTAAAATATGCTTGAGATCTAATATTGCATAAGTCAATTAGTGGCTTATAGTTTATTCTCATCCTACCTTTTGACTTATTAAGAAATCCTAACCACATTATTATTTGATTAATTAATTTTTCACACTTACTTTGAGTTCTAATATCACAAAAAATAAATAGATCAAACTGTGAATTACTCTCGCCAAATAAAGTAAAGTAAGAGAGAATAATGTAGAGGAGAGTCCCCTTTACATTATTCTCTTTTTTACTTTATTTTTTCTCTACTATAATTATTTATTATTATTTTTTAAACATATGTGAAAAAGCAAAGGTTTCATATTTAATGGGACATGGGGTGTATAATCCAACTATTTGGTTTGTAAGGGAAATATTTTGACATTAGTAATAGTCTTGATTGAGATATAATGTTGCTAAAATAGAAGGATTACTGGTTTGATTAAATAACATTTTAGTGCTTCAGATATAATAGAATTGCATTACTCAACTAGTAATTTATTCTCATCCAACCTTTTGACTTATTAGAGAAATCGTAATGACGTTATTATTTGATTAAATAATATTTTAATTTACTTGGGCTCTAAAAGCACAAAAAATAAATACTAGATTAAACGTTGAATTATTCTCATCGTACTATTTTGTCTATTCGGTTGTCATGACTAATATCATGAGACTATCCATCTAGGAGTAAGTTGTGGGATTATTTTAGTTGGAGGGGGAGGCTATGACTAATTGTCATGAGACTATCCATTTAGGATTAAGTTGAAGGGTTCAATCTTATGAACCAAACATGATACATATTTAATCATGAGATTTAATCTTGCCAACCGAACACCCAGGGATTCAATGACATTAGTATTTGATCTATTAATTTTTTAACGTGATTGAGACTTGAGATCTAATGATGCAAAGTAAATAGAATTAGTGAATTATTATTATCCAACTATTTGATTTGTAAGAGAAATACTATGGCATTAGCCTTAATTGAGATTTAATATTGCAAATTAGATAGATCAATTATTGATTTAATTAAATAGCTTTTTAATGTACTTGAGATTAAAATATTGCCTAATTCAACTAATAAATACATATAATGAGTATCAGTAAGAATTACTAACTTATATTGTCACTTTGATTTAACGGTAAACAATACTATTTAATATAGAAATTTAAGATAATGAGATAAAATTTGCATTCAACAATCTCATAACATTTTAATGAATATGCTATGGTGATAGAATGTGCAAATTGTCACGATTTAGGTTTCGAAAATATAAAATATTAATGCAGTAACATGAATATGAATACTCTATTTATTTTATTATTGCACATTATTTTTCACTTGAAAACATAAGTAGATTACTTTGAAAAGAAATACTACTACACCTATGAAATACTACCAAACAACGAGCCAACGAAACGAAAGGAACCTTCAAGTTCAATGAACGAAACGTACTTGTGGCACCTTAGACTTGGTCATGCCAATGAAAGGAGGATCCATTCTCTTGTTCAACAAGATCTTATCAAAGGTCTAGAGGAGGAACCTTTTCATAAGTGTGAGTCATGCTTAGAAGGCAAGATGACCAAGAGGCCTTTTAAGGCTAAGGGCAATAGGGCCAAGGAAGTACTTGAGCTCGTTCATTCCGATGTATGTGGACCAATGTCAACTGAGGCAAGAGGTGGTTTTCGATACTTCATCACATTTATTGA
This sequence comes from Salvia splendens, assembly GCF_004379255.2. Taxonomy (NCBI): domain Eukaryota; kingdom Viridiplantae; phylum Streptophyta; class Magnoliopsida; order Lamiales; family Lamiaceae; genus Salvia; species Salvia splendens. Next base: position 23,433,267 of record NC_056032.1, on the reverse strand, counting down.
TGACTTCTCGAAAATTGGATATGTCTACTTGATGCGTCACAAGTCAGAGTCTTTTGACAAGTTTAAAGACTTTAAGACTCTTGTGGAGAAGTATCATGGGAAGATTACTTTGAAATGAAATACTACCAAACAACGAGCCGACGACGCGGAATAGGAATGGAGGACCCAATTATTTTGGGAGGTCCATGACCTTTAGCCATGATGGACGGCTGGAAATATCTAGCCACCAATTGTGGAGATTTTTCCTCCGTTTGATCAAATCCTCCATACCTCCTTCCTCCATAAGGAACCTCGTGTTTGGAAGGTGGGTCAGATCTGCTATGGTGAACCTCTCCCCACCAAATATTTGCTCTTGGACAGCCTCTCCTCGTACACGTCGAGCACTTTCTCCAATTTACCCTTGCAATCTCGGACTAATTCCATGTCGCCCACTTGACCCTGTTGGGGTAAAACCACAAGCTGGAGGACCATTGTGTAAATCATTGGATTGTAGTTGTTGACTTTTACTTCCATCCATTGGTCCACCAAGGCTCTATCTTCTAATGTTTCACCCAATAGATTTGTGCCACCTTGGCTTGCGCTTTTTGCTGAGTAGTACCTGATTATTGCCCTAGATTCTGTTCTCCAGGTGAAATTATTGTGTCATTTAGTAATTTGCTAGTTTATATGTGGGACAATTTGTAAGAAAGAAGAATATAGTGAATTACCAAAAAGCTTGAAATCTCCATCCTCTATGGAAGGGACTTGTCCAAAGGGCTGCAAAAAATGTGATTAACTATTGTTATATAACCGCCGTCCTATTACAAATAGTTTTGCTTTTGAATTTTAACGTTTAGTAATATCATTTCAATTTTTTTCTATTACTTTATTTTTTCTTTATTAATTCACAAGACAATATTACATAAAAGTTTGTGCTGAAAAGTAAATGTTTCATTTAGGGATGTTAGTATAGCTCGCAACTCGTGGACTCGCCCGAATAGCCCGTTAAATTTAAAAGATTAGGGCTGGAAATTTGTAGTACGATAAAATTATAACCTGATTAACTCGCAACCCGAATAGGGCTAACTAGGAAACCCAATGGGCTAGCCCGGAAACCCGATAAAATTTCTATTATTCTATTTGTTTGACTCCTAATTGACACTTAATTGATTATTTTTATAATATAAATAACTAAAAAAATAACCTTCATTTCTGTATTAATATACATATTTTATGCTAAGTTTTTTTTCAATGTAGATAAATAAATAAAAACTTTGAATTCACTAAAACAATATTATAAATTTCTAAACATGCTTTAAAATTTCTAAAAATATGTTTATGTTTTAGTTTATTTATAAAAATCGTAAAATTAATATTTGATCATGTTTGAGTTTAAGCATATATCTCAAATATATCATAAATAAATGTTTCACATCCTATAAGAAACTAATTTTCATCTTTATGTATTGGAGTGATCGTATGTTTATTTTATCGGCAGTAACCCGATTACTCCAGTGGTCTAGCCTGAAACTCGAACCTTTAGAGTTAGGGTTGAACTTTTATAGCCCGATTAGTCTGCATCTGATTGACCCACAATCCGAGTAGGGTTGGTCTGAAACCCACTGGGCTGATCCGATTGACATCCCTAATTTCATATTTAATGGGGCGGAGGGGATACATTATAAAGCTACTAAAAACGTGTAAATAGTTAGATTGAGATGAAATTCCGTTATTGTGATTCCATAATAACAGTAGTGGCATCTTGTTTTGCTCCATAAACTTAGTTTTTGGTATGGTGAATCATTTCAACACTTTAATTTAATACTTATACATAAAATCATTCATAAACAATTACCTGTCTTAGTAGATTTTGTGGTTGTTTCTGCTCTCCAGATTGAAGATCAATTTTTATGAGATCAAATTGAAATCCTAACTCGAAAAGGCAAGCCATAACCCTCTGTGGGCAAGCTGCATAGGTGGCACCATAAACTTTAACCACCATTTTGCCCAATGAATTAACTTAGAAAATATTTCTGTGTTGATTTATTGAAATGCTTGTGATTTCTAGCTACCAAAACATATGTCCAAATTTATTTATATATTGAAAGAGCAGGGAACGGTGGTTGGTTGCACGGTGCTGGAGTTCTACTCACCATTCTAAATTTATTTTTTTAGTTTAAAGTTGGTTGGAAATTGAGAAATTTTTTGGCTTTAATTTTATTTTCTGAAAACAGGTTTTTTTTAGAAGAATGTTTAGTTGACAGCCATGAACAGATGATGATAATACACAAATTCAATAAGAGATCTTGTAGTATTAAAATCAAGGTTTTTAGAAATGAAGTGAAATAGCATTAATTTTGATGCTCATATTTTTAGTAAAACATTTGTTATTTTTAGTTATCATCTATGTGTTTGTATTCATCTCGTTAATCCCACAATAATTATTTTCTTCCTAAACCATCTTCGTGGTAATTAAATGGAGGTGTAGTCGAAGTTTATATGCAATACTCCATTTGATACTTCATTTGTCCTACTGAAGATGACTCACTTTTCTTTTTGGTTTGTCGCAATCAAGATGACTCATTACTTAAAATGGAAACACGTTTATCTCTACTTTATCATGTCTTTTACTTTACTCTCTCCATTTACTACACAAAATAAAATTGCATAAAATCTCGTGCTGTCCAAGGAAGGGGTCATATTCCGTGAGACGGATGGGGTAATTATTATGACGTTTCTGTCCTACTACCATAATAAGTCTCTTGATTAATTTAATTATTTAGGAATAAGCACGAGATATGCAATTCAAATAATTGTATCGAATCAAACTAAAATATTAAATTAGGTTGGGAGTTTTTGAATCGGATTATATTTTTTATTCTCAATAATCGAATTGATTGGGTCGGTTTTCTTTAGATAGAAAAACATTAAATTGCTAATTATATTTAATGCTAGTATATATTTATTAATTTATTTTTAGTATTATATTTTAATACTAATAGTTCATTCTTTTTGTTGAATTTTCAAATGCCACGGATATATCGATTTAGTTATAAAAATTTTGGATTAATGAATCTCGACTTTTGAATATTTTGTATCAATTCATATTGTTATTCTAAAAAAAACTTAGATTTTCAATTAGACAAAAGTCCAATTTAAAATCTGGAAACAAAATATTATTCCCTACAAGTTAATATGTTCAACTCACACTGGTCTATTAAACTAAAAGTTAGGCAGAAACTTCTAATAGTAGTAATTGATAATAACGTGGATCAGTGAAGCGAGAATAAAATATGAGAGAATATAAAATACGTAATTGAAGAAAAAGTAAAGTATAAAAGAAAATCAAGTAAAAGAGATTAAATTAATTTTTGTAACAAATCAACATTTAGAGTTAAAAGAGGTTTACATGATGACCTCCGACGATAGTGTTGATTTTTGGTGGTGTTTTTCTGATAGCACTGCTTTCCGATTAGCACTTATTAGAGGGGCGGCAATACATTTTTCGACGACTCCGAAAATTTATTAAGACTAAAATAGTTGTGAGAGAAATAGTTTAAAGGACATTCTTAATCCAAAAATCAATTATATTATGGTAAATTAAATTATCATCTAATTATTACTTTCAAATATAAAATGTGTCAGTCTAGAAATCGCGATTTGCAAATTGCTCTCGCTGTCATCTACCCACCAATCACCTTTGTCATCTGGTGGTTGTCACCACGCGAGGTTGCAATATTTCAATTTTAAATTATAAATGTTACTTTCTAAAAATATATAATTTTATTATGTATTGACCTACTATATGGAGGACATAAGATTTCGCACAATAAATACTACTACTACTGCTATTTTTAACATAATCACAAGACTGACGATCTTACGAAACAGCTCTCCTTCGAATTCTCCATTGGTTACTAAAATGTTCATTAATCAAAAAACAATCTGATTGAAAATATAAATCTGATTAATAATATTTATTAATATTCATAAAGAGTGGGGCAAGGAGTGTTAGTTTAACTGAAATTTCATGGGTTTAGTTAGGTCCGAAAATTTCGGGTACCCGATCCCGAATTTCCCAAAATCTAATATCTGATACCAGATCCGAAAATGATTTCGGGTACCCAGATACCCGACTCGGGTATCCAGTCCCGAAAAATCGGGTATCCAATCCCGATTGTGGATTTTTTAAATATTTTTTAATTATTTTTTTAAGAAAATTAACTACAAAATTTTGGAAATACAAACTTATAGTTCGAATTTGATACAAACTTGAAGTGATACGAGTTTAAGATTTTAAAAAAGAAAAAAAAACAACTACAAATTATTAGAAATAAAAAATTCATATCATTCATCCATTATAAACATCACAAGTCATACCTTAACCCTAAATGTGACTTAAGAGTGAAGGATTTCAGGAGTATATATGATTTTTTAAATAATAAAATAGATACATAATTTATTTAATTTAAAAGAAATTTAAAAAATCGGGTAATTCGGGGAATTTGGGTATACCTGATCGGATATCGGGTTACCCGATACCCAATAATCTAAAAATCCTATACCCGAACCCGATCTTGAAACCCGAAAAATCGGGTATTGGGTATCTAATTACCTGATATTTCGAGTTCAGATATCGGGTATCCAATTCCCGATATCCATTTTGACAGCACTAGGTTAAGTAGACTAGTTTTTGCATTAAATTGCCGCGTTTCGCACTGTATTAAATATTCGAATATTCAACTATTATTTAATATCCAAACCAACCGAGTTATTGCATTGCAAATTTTTTTCAAAAAGATCTGATTTATCTTGACTTTGCAATAGAACGAAAGTTTAATGTCAAATATCAAAAGTCTATGATCTATTTCTATCGTAGTGTGGTTTAAAAATTTAATGCGGTTTTAATCTAATGATTCGGTTGCCATGACTAATATCATGAGACTATCCATCTAGGATTAAGTTGTGGGATTATTTTAGTTGGAGGGGGAGGCTATGACTAATTATCATGAGACTATCCATCTAAGATTAAGTTGAAGGGTTCAATCTTATGAACCAAACATGATACATATTTAATCATGAGATTTAATCTTGCCAACCGAACACCTAACGTATGAGGCCAATGTTTCATATTTGAATTCCCCTTGTTTTAAAGTTATTTTTTCATTCACTAAAAAACATCTCAAACGGCCCAAACCATATTACCTTTCCTAGCTAATTTATTACCTAAGCAAAATTTATGCCTCACAGGCATGTATCTTTTGCTAACAAAATTAGGTTTTTATGCTACTATTACTATACTCCCCAATTTTCAAATCTGTCAATAACTAGAGGTTATTATTCTTTTAGAATCGTGACCGGTCAAAGGTTTTGACCAAGTCATAAATTTGATGGAAAATTTAATTTTATAAAATTAAATGATATAGTGCCGATCTACGTTCGGAGTAAATGACCATGGTCTATTCATTTCTCCAAACCAATTACCGTTCAGTGAAAATAATATATTAAAATTGATTAGCGAGCTATAAAGGCGTTATGAGAAAATTTTATAAGATTAATTAATAAGTATGTTCGTCATCCCACATTAATTTTGAGAGTCTCATTAAACATGTATTTAATAGGCTAAATTATTACATGTAATAATTATAGTAGACAAAGATGGGTCGTAGATCCCACACGCGCCCGCCGTCGCCCACCTCGCCGAGGCCGTTGCCGCGTGCCTCGTGCGCCGTGAATGAGAATGTGGTGTAGGTGCGTGGTCGTGTGCCTTGGACTTGCATCTTGGATCTTGGCTATTGGTCTTTGTACTTGGCGCTTGGGCTCTATCCGAGCCCGGCCTAATCCTTTTAGACCACCTCACTAGTCGAAATCAGCAAGCCACATCGTCAACTTGACACAATGAAGCAAACATGGCTGGCACATTGGGATGTCCACATCTACTAACGAACCTAGACGTAACATGTCCATATACGTCTCTCCAGGTTCAGTGTCTAGCTCCAGCACGGATGCTCGTAACGGCTTGTAACCCCTACGGTTATACTCCAACAATGATAGCAGACTTAATGTCTGCGTTGACTCCAGCCTCTACATGTAGTGGACTACACCTATAAATAGAGTAGTCATTCATGCATTCTAACACACAACACTAACCAGCTTTCTCTAAATAACCTCTCTCTCTCAGCTTTTGTTTTGTATCAAAGCTCCGCTTTCACAATCATCCAGTTCGTCGGAACTCTTTTGCTAGCGGTACTGCTACTTCTCATACGGAGTCATTTTATTTTTGTGGATGACACTATCTGAGAGCACTAGCAGGGCGTATCTCGTCTTGTGGAAAGATGACTCCTCAACTCGGCTTATTCCTTTACGATTTATAGTTTATGATCTGTATTTCAATTCGGTTTATATCCGTGTAATTTTTCCATTCTTCTTTTGGGTTGTATATGTCTGGCTAGTGTTTATATCTAGTACACAGATTTCAAAACAAATTAGTCTAATAGGAGTATACTACAAATGGAAAGTTACTTCCAATTTATTACTCATTTTTTATGTTTCTTTTTCCTACTTTATCCATATTTTCTCTCTATTTTCTATTTAACTTTTTTTATTTATCTTTCATATTTTACCAATTCCGCATAAAAAATCCATATTGTCTACAAATAAAACTGTTTTTCTGGTCACATGGAGTATTGATTAGTATGACATGTTTCTTTTCCGCACAAGAGGGAGTATTGATTAGTATGACACATGTTTCTTTTTAGTTAAAGAGATCAACAATGGTTCCCCATCTATCTTAGTAACGATTCAACCCTCGATCTATTAGTTGGACAGAAAGCTTTTTACCAAACGAGCTACACTTTATTGCCTAAATATGACGCATATCTTAGTATGTTATTAGTAATTGATTTTTCCGTCATTAAAGTTTTTTTATTTCTCTTGTGCAACAATTCAAGAATAGAATAATAACGAAACTAAGCAAGCAGTTTGTTATGGAAAAAAATAGAAGAAAAAGGGTAATCATATGGTAAGATACATTGGCATAGTTTGGGATGTACATGATATTATATCTATAATAGAGTTGGTGACATCAAGTGTTTAGAAGAGCACATGAGCTTCTTGGAGGAACAAGGGACTTAGCATATGCAACTGGCAAAGCTAAAATCTTCTTTGGTTTGCCAACATAAGCCCTCCTTGTAAAGTTGTTGTAGTCATTTGCTTCTATCTCGTCAAGGATCTGTCGGTACAGAAGCAACGACGCCCACACCTGCACCACCAAAATAATTCTTAAGAATCCTATACCCTACATTAAGTCAGTCGAGCTGGGTAAAATACTCACCGGCCATCTGCTGGCCGAACTCAGCTCTTTCACGCCATTCTCTGCATCATCGAAGAATTTTCTCGCTCTCTTGATCTGCTTCTTCATGAAAACTCTCCATTTATCAGTTACTTTCCCAGCAAATATGTCCTCCTCTGATAGCCCCGCCTGTGCCAATTCGTCCTGAGGCAGATAGATTCTTCCACGTCGCGCACTACACCAAAACAGCACATAAGAACACAATCTTCTTGAGTATAGCATATTGTCCGACAACCAGAAGCATACGTAGATTGTAGTCACATAATGTGCGTAATAAGCTCAGATATGTACTCACTCTTCTCCAACGTCTCTGAGAATGTTGGTCAACTGATTAGCAAGCCCTAACGCCAAAGCATTGTTATAGACACTCTCTGTCGTAGCCTGGGACTCGGGTGCTATGCCCATGATCGGCACACTCATCAATCCTACAGTACCAGCCACATAATAGCAGTAGAGATACAGCTCGTCGAAGTTCTTGTATCTCGACTTCCACAGGTCCATTCTCATTCCCTCGATCATGTCCCTGAATGGCTGCAGTCAAGGTATACGGATATTAGCTTACACACACAACAGCAAACAGCAGAATGCACGAATGGTTTCATTATAGCGATTCAAGAAAGAAAATCATCAATAAAAGAGGCAGCTAAGAACAAATACTGGCAAAGTGGTTTAACCTGGATGTCAACGGGAAACCTCGAAACAGTATCTGCTAGAGCAGCATCGAGCATATCAAAAGGGCGCCCTCTAAAAATATCTTCCAGCCTCGCTTCCCACCTATCTAAGGCCATTGGAGTTATATGTGATGCATTCGGCCCATCGACAAGCTCATCTGTTCTCCTACACCAGACTACAAACGACAACAGCCAAGTGAGACAAGCTCGACCACTCCTTCTACGCACTAATTTTCTTCAATATATATCGACAAGAAAGATATGCAAGCCAAATCTTTGAGTTCCAAACAATTAGGCATGAAAAATAAGCAAAAATTGATCAATTGAAGGCCAAATAAACTGATTAAAGCAATGAAACATTTCAGGTTCAGCCAAAATAAGATCGGTTACAAGATGGCTCAAGCATGAGGAAAAAAAATGTTATTACCATATATTGCCCAGATAGCTGTTCGCCTCTCCCGGGTCATTAACAGTGTACCTATCAAAGAAGCAAATAAATACTAATTAGGAACAATTGTTACCTCAACCAGTTCCTGCTTAACATAAAATATATAAAGGGATCTAACCGAGGTAAAATGTCTTGGCATATTCAGCACATACTTCTCGACAACGATCATAAGCTTCACTCAACAAGCCAAGAGATCCCGGAAGCACAATATCCGGCTTCACATCTAAATCCTCGTCAGGTTTCAGCCTTCTCTTAACCAAGGCTGCCTGCTTCAAAATCACATCATAGACCTTCTGTTCGGATGTTAAGGCGATTTCCCCTGCTGGAGAAGCTACCATACTCGATGTGAGAGAGAGTCTACCCCCATTCTCCAAACTCGAACACCCCAGGAAGGCATACCTCAGATCTGCATTCATAGAGCTAAAGCTCTGCCTTTTCTTCCTACCCTTGTTCAGGCTGCCATCGCTGATCACATTCTTGCACCGAGAACTATACCTAAACGAATCAAGAATCCGGTTCCCATCCCGGGCTGGCTCCAAGAACCCAACTCCATTAAACACCTCAGAGGTGGGAGAAACCACCCACAACATGGCAACAGACATGCTTCAACCACAACTTTTGATGACAAAATTCTTGATTTTCTCAGAATCTTATCTCCTTGATTAAACAAGATTGACCAACCTTGATTAAACAAGATTGACCAACCCCTAGAATTCACCCAACTTCAAAAGCTAATAAATTATGCAGGCCTACCAGAGAAGGAAGAAATCAACTCCAAAATCAGGCAGAGACTCACAGTAGCTTGAAAGGGTTCTGCAAAAAAAAATCACACACAATCAGCATTTTCAGCAACATTAGCTCCATCAAAATCCCATCAACAACAGCAGCTACCAGAATAAAATAAGTTAAAAATTAGTAAGCGTCACCGATTATATAAAGTAATGGGCTTAAGTGTACTTTCTATATTAAGTCAACTGAATTACAATAACCTTTTTTCTGGTGTCCATACACGTAAAAAAGGACATCTTCATATCGCAAAGATTCAATTTTTAAACACGCAACACTAAATAAAACAAGATAGCAAACATATAAAAAGGAAATCATGAAAACAAACCTTTGAATTAGCGGGGGAAAGAAGATAATTGTTGAAAAGGCAGCTCTGTACTCTTCCAGAAGTTGAAGGGAGAAGGAGCTAGTGATTTAAAGAGACAAAATTGGAATGCTTGGCATTTTTGGTGAGTCGAGACGATGGCTAAATTGAGTGATTCAGAGTCGTTGCTGTAAATCTCTGGCCATATATAATGAGTGGGATAGATTTAGAGGTGTTTATTAGAACTTTTTCCGAGTTGGAGTGGGACCCATTTCTGTTTCGTTTGGTACCAAGAACCGGGTATCTTGGCTTCTTTCTAAACTGGATTCTCATAACTGTGTTTTGTTCTTAAAAAAAACATTGTTTTGTTTCTTTAATTAATAGTCATTATGTCATACATTAAGAGTCATATTTTATTATTTTGGTCTGTATTTCATTTTTACCATAAATGATAAGTAAGACTCACATTCTACCAATTTATTCCACTCACATTTTATAATAAAATTAATACTACTATAAGTGAGACTCATATTCCACTAACTTATTTAACTAACTTCATTACATTTTTTAAAACTCGTGTCATAACTAAATATGACTCCTATTGCAAGACAGATGGAGTATTTGGCAAAACATATTTAGAGTTATTTTTTCTAATTGAAATTATGTAATAATTGTTGAATATATTTCACTTCATCCATAATTTTTAAAATAAATTATCGTCATATTTGCATAACATATTTTAAATTTTTAACAAAAGATTTTGATAATAAATCAAAATCTACCACACTCTACGTAGAGTGTAATCATATAAGTACTATCTTCGTCCCATTGAAAATGATTCACTTTTATTTTTTGTTTGTCCCAAGCAAGATGATGAATTACTATAAAATAGAAACATTTTTTTCTCTACTTTATCCACCATCTCTCGCTTATTCTCTTCACTCAACATAAAAAAAACCTACAGTACATAAAATTTTGTCACTCAAAAATTGGGTCATTTTTCTTGGGAGAGAGAATATATTTCTTTCTCTAAAACACATATACCATATGTGTAGAGACCATAATCATATATAGTCCTTTCTCTAAAAGCGCGACAGACTCATGACGATTTTAAGATATGAAATTTCTATTAAAATAGTTCGTGACAGACTCATGACGATTTTAAGATATGAAATGTCTATTAATGTAGTTCTTCGTGTGATTTAATATTTGATAATAATCAAATTGTAATCTTGTTTTATTATTATTTCAAGCACTTTAAAGGTGAAATTTAGACTCATTTCGATACTATTTTAGGATCAAAGGCTAAAACTTGAAGAAAAGACATAAAATGACAGAATGTGGGTTCGAGAAAAAATGAGAGCAAAATTGCCCAGGGAGCATAAGACACCCATCGGACTGCTAGGTTCGCATACGGTGCATTCAGCAGGTCGCTATGGTTACATGCCCAAAAAGAAGACCTTCAGCAGGTGGTCTCGCACTATGCAAAGTTAGGAAGTAGTTGGATCGTCTGGACAACTTAGTTGGAACATCTCAAAAAAAAAATATTATTATTCACCTTACTTTGAATTTTAAATGGATTACATGCGAACTAGAATCCGTGCCACAATTTAATGCTATTCTATTTATTGTTATAATTATATTCTTTATATTTTTAATATATCAATTTCTTAAAATGCGTGTTTAAATCTTTACATCCCTGGTTATATGTCTCAGTTTTCTATTTTGGTATGTCCATTATTAATTATCTCATTTCATTTTTACTACTTGTGGTAATAGACTTCATATTACATTAACTTATTTGTCTCTTACTCCCCCCGTCCCACAAGAATATACAATTTCCAATTTAGAAACTCTTTTCTCTCTAATGAGGTGGGACACATTCTCCATTAAGAATACTTTAATTATTTTTTTTCTCTACCTCTTTTACTTTACTAATTTTGCATTAAAACTCGTGATGAAGTCAAAGTGCATATTTTTTAAGGACGGAAGGAGTATATTACATTATAAAATATGATCCATATACCATTGACTTTATCATCTCATTTTATTTTACATTTTAAAAAAATTTGTATCGGTTTAGGGCTCGTTTTGTACCGTGGACAGGATATAGTGTGATTGTTAAGTTGGGATAAAATTTTCGGGCCAAAAATAGGATACTGTTAGATTACAATTTGGGATAATGTGTTTTTTAGATTGGATAAATTTTCAGAATAAGTATTTGTAGGACGTAAAATGACAAAGTTACCCTTACTATTTTTGTATGTATTTATAGAAGAAAGCAACAAATTTTAACCAAAAATTCATCAAGATCGTCTCACAATTCATCAATGATTCTATATTCCAACCCAGAATTCATCAATGATCGTCCCAGACTATATATCCTCTAGAAATCAACAAAATTCACAAAAAAATATAAGACCAAAAAATAAGCATACAACTCAGATTATTGAATTCATCAAAATTAAACATAGAACTTGTAAAAGTAATAAGCAACACAAAAGAGAAGATGGAGGGGAGTAAGGGGAGGTTCGGATCTCCTTTGGAAAATCGTCACATCCGGATTTTGCGAATTCGCCGGTCGCCGCCGCTACTACAGCCTGGCCGGGAATGACAGAGGTTGCTTCGCGAGGATCTACAACAGATGGCCGATCCCGAGACCCATCGCCGCCACTACCGTCGACGGGAAAGGGGTAGAAGGGGGAAACCTGCTATAACAGTGAATAAACCCACAAATTTTTTAAGATTATTTAACTATGCCCAATAGTGAAAAATTACACTATTCATGCGGGCCTGGACGGGCCGCCGCCTTTTCTTCGGGCTTTGAGTTACATTTGTCCAAGCTACAAAACGGAGGATTAGCCCAGTTAATAATCCTTTTCCATGAAAATCTTGTCTACAAAATTGGCCCTTAAAGAGAGATATAAATTGAGGGATAAAGGGAGTAAATTTTTTGCAATCTGTTGACGAAATATGTAGATAACCTTATCAACTGGGACGGCCTCCGTGTCAATGACTTACAGGCTGTCAAATAGTTTCATGCATTTCCCATATTATTAGTGGGCGACATGGGCCCCACTTGCTCAACTCTTTTGAAACTTTATTATACTGCTGTCCCCGTGTAATTAGATGATTTTACTTTTATATTATATACTCCTAGGTCCCTATTAGTTGAGGCGTATTCCTTTTTTGGTTATTCCAATGTAGCCAAGTCATTTTTTTTAGCAAAAAGTATTTTATTCTCTATTCACTATCTACCTTTTTCCTTCTACTTTATTCTCTTTTTACTTGACTCATTTAAAACAATTTTTCTTAAATTTCGTGCCAAAAGATACGTCTCTACTAATAGAAACTCAATAAAATGTATTTCCTAGCCATTAGAATTTCAGATTACCATTTTAATTCGTCCGTCATTAAAAGTTTCAGTACACTTTACTATAAAATGGTGGCTAGACCTCACTTTGCACTAACTCATTTCACTCATATTCTATTATAAAATTTAATATATGTAAAAAATAGGCAAACATTTCACTATATTTTCTCACTCACTTTTATTTACATTTCTTAAATGTGTCGAATTCAAATGACACTCCTAATAGCCATAAGACCAACTACGGACTCAAGTGGTGTCGGGTGGAAAGAGGCGCCGTTTTTGTAAATCTTGGGGTATTTCTTTTATTGATGATTTTTTATTTTGATTACATTGTTTTAAAGCATTTTTTATGCAATAAACTTGTTATTAGTGTATAGTACTCTATATTTAATATGCGGCTGTTTATTTTGTGCAATTGATTTAGGTTAATTGATTTGATTTAATTTTAAATTTTAGTTTTTTTTTTCAATTGTTGTTAAAATTAACAATAAAATTTGTAATAACAAATAGAAGTAATATTAAATAATACTCCTATGCTAAAGAAATTAAAAAAAGGGACTGTAAAAATGATAAAAATAACTATTTAAAATTATATATATAAATTAAATAATAATTATTTAAATACTCTATCTGTCCTATAAAAGATGTCACACTTGTGGGAAGGCACGAGATTTTATGAGGTTTTGTTGTGTGTGTTAAGTGGAGAGAGAGAAAATATAATATTTATATTAATGTAAGAGAGAACTTTTTTTCAAAAATGGAAATATGACATCTTTAATGGGACAAACTAAAAAGGAAAGTGAGACATCTTTTATGGACGGAGGGAGTATTATATAATATTAAATATTTTATGCCCTACCCCACGAGCTTTAGTTTCTGTATCCGTCATTGGGACAGAGAGAGTAACTCTATATCATGCCAATAAAATGTTACTCCATCAATTTCACAATGGATATTGCATTTGCCTTCTTAATTTGTCCTATAAAGATGATACATTTTCTTTTGTAGAAAAAGTCTTTCTTACATTAATAAAAATATACTCCCTTCGTTTCTGTATAAATATGAACTATTTCCTTTTTTGTTTGTCCCTGAAAAGTATAAGCTTTCTAATTTTGGAAACTCCTCTCTCTAATGAGTTGAGACTCATTCTCCACTAACAATACTTTAAAAACTTTTTCTTTCTCTCTCTTCCCTACTTTTTCAATTATGCATGAAAACTCATGCCGTACCAAATGTTCATACTCTTTGGGGACGGATGGAGTATTATTTTGTCTCTCCACTTAACTTAAAATAATACTATCCTCAAAAATCTTGTGTCATAAAATAAGTGTCCCTGAAAAGTATAAGCTTTCTAATTTTGGAAACTCCTCTCTCTAATGAGTTGAGACTCATTCTCCACTAACAATACTTTAAAAACTTTTTCTTTCTCTCTCTTCCCTACTTTTTCAATTATGCATGAAAACTCATGCCGTACCAAATGTTCATACTCTTTGGGGACGGATGGAGTATTATTTTGTCTCTCCACTTAACTTAAAATAATACTATCCTCAAAAATCTTGTGTCATAAAATAAGTGTCCCTGAAAAGTATAAGCTTTCTAATTTTGGAAACTCCTCTCTCTAATGAGTTGAGACTCATTCTCCACTAACAATACTTTAAAAACTTTTTCTTTCTCTCTCTTCCCTACTTTTTCAATTATGCATGAAAACTCATGCCGTACCAAATGTTCATACTCTTTGGGGACGGATGGAGTATTATTTTGTCTCTCCACTTAACTTAAAATAATACTATCCTCAAAAATCTTGTGTCATAAAATAAGTGTCATCTATTATGAGACGAAGGAAGTACTTTATGCTAGACCATCCACAACCCTATCTCTTATTCATTCCTTATTCATCTCATCCATTCGCTATTTATGGGTCCTACAACGCCTTTTTAATTCATCTCTTAATTAAGAGACAACACATCCAATCCTCCATCTCTTCTCTTCACTATTCATAGGTCCCACTAATTAATTTCATTTTTTTTCAACAAATCTAATTTATATTTAGAGTAAATATTATTTTAATACTAAAATTCTTAAATTTTACTGAAAAAATTTGAAAATTATATAATTTGAAATCCTAATAGTACAATTTATTAAATGCAACAAAATACATTGTCCTAAAAGCGAAGGAGCTCGTGGAAAATTGAAAAACAATTTTGAAAAAGGGGGCAAAAAATAGCTATGTTCATTGGGAAGTGAAATTTTTTATTACGTTTTTTAATTTTCAGAATTAAAAAAATAAATTAAATTGTCGAAAAATGACGCCTACTCGTGACAATTGAGTGGGCGTTACACCCCAATCCCAACGCGCCACATGTGGGAGGGGGGCGTGGCGCGCTGGCTCACAAGCTTCCCCTCCATTGCGCAACACCGGACGAGACGAGCCACCTGCAACGCTGTCTCGTCCACTCTCATACTCCCTCCGTCTCATAAGATTTTAAAGATAGTTATATGAGTTTTAATGCTTAATTGAAAAAATAAGGAGATCGAAAGAAAAAGTGATTAAGTGTTGTTAGAAGAGAATGAGACTCACCTCATTAAAAAGATAAACTTACCAAAAATGGAAGATAACTATTTTTGTGGCACAAACCAAAAAATATATATATATTATATTTATGAATTGAAAAGAGTATATGAGTTAAGCACGTCATATATAGAAAATAAAAATTAAAAGTTAACCATCGATTCAATTTCAATAAACTTTATAAATTTAAACAAGGTTATTCAGCCAACTGTGGCAAAACAATGTAGTATACCTAGTAAGAAGGAGACCATCTCTAGCAGAAATTGTACGCTGCAACTGGTCGATTTCATACCGATACACTAGTAGAAAGATTTTGGTTAATGTAAAATAAGGTCAAATTATCCTTGTAAAAACTGAGACAATCTAAAAATATCACCGTATTATCTAAGATGACTTCCATGATTGATTATTTGATTTTGCATTAAGATTTAGTTATGCATTGATCATGATTTAGGGATGCATTATACTTAATACACTCCCTAAAGACTAGCTGCTAGATGAGACAGACCAATGACACTAATTCTGACATAAGTTAAAATGGGACACGAAAAAATATTCCTTCTCTTATATTGGTTTGTAAACTGATAAATATGGAATTGTACATATTAAATATGTATATTTATCATATTAAGCTGTAGATTGCTTCATATTGAATTGTATTCTGATACATACTAAATCTGTACTTTGTATATTGATCTACAATAAAATCGTATAATGATCCACACTCAGCTGAATATTGATCTATACTAAACTCTATATTGATCCACACCAAATCTCTTAAAATCAATATGCGGTGTAATTGTTTTATACAAATTCATTATATATAGATTGAGCTTATTATACTTACAGATTTTATGTAGTACATATACATATTTTCAATAGCATATAAACAGATTTTGTCTACACAAATATAGATTTTTGTATTTCATATTTTTGCATAAATAACAAATTTCATTTTAATATATACAATCAAGATTTTGTTGAAATCCTATTAAGTTATGCTCCATTTAATTTGATATATGGTACACACAAAAAAAGGATTTAAATTGAAATATTTATAATAAATTTAATATTTTGTGGTATTTTAGATTTGCGAGTAAAAAGACATGTATGCCCCCGTCCTATTATTTTGGATAAAAAGTGGATGACATGTGATAGATTTTATGCTGTGAGTGACCCTGCAAGATTCTGAAATATAATTTGCGTATAAGATGTAGTAGTTATTATTATACTCCCTTCGTCTTTTAAAAATAAAAACTACTCCCTACGTTTCAAGTTAAATGTCACACTTGGGAGATGACACGGGATTGTAAGAGTTGTTATTTTATGTGTTAAGTGGTGAGACAAAATATAATTATATAATTGATGTGAGAGAGAACTTTTTCCAAAAGAAGAAATGTGACATCTTTTGTGAGACAAACTAAAAAAATGTGAGATCACAAAATAGTATAAGAATAAATTTTAGAGAAAATAGTATATATGCTTAGCAGGATCACAAAATGCAATGCTATTTCTCATAATTTATCTATCACATATAAATTGACTGGACAAACAGGGATTCAAATACGAATAAATTGAGCTAGTCGAGTTTTCGCAAATTAATTATCGAGATCGATTTATCTTAACTAACAGGAAAATTAAAAATAAGTCATGCGTTTCATGGATCATTAATAAATACTAGTACTAGTATTTGGAAAAAGGCTGAGGATTGCGCATATATAGTTTTATTGTGTGTAAATATATTCTGCTGTTAACATCAACAATCCAGATTGTAAATACCACAATTTTAAATTAACAAAATTACATTATAAAAAAATATTAATAATAGTATTAGAATTGACCAACGCCAACCCTTTCTCAAGTAAACACTCTCACCCAATATTTTATCCAAGGAAATCATAAGCTCCTCAAATCGCCACGTTCCCACAATATTTATTTGGCACATGGCCAAAATAATAATAACTGATATACAGTATATATAAAATTAAAGGATGGTCAAATATTCGCTTACATGGAATGGAAACAACTAGAAATAGTTTATTAAATGATGAGTTTTGTATTAAGCAAATTGTAAAATAATACTTCCATGGGCATCTTTTTTGTTGTTTATTGGTTTTAGACATGTGGTCAGCATCCAATTTAAATTTTTGGTGTTTCTTTTTGATCCGCAAATCTATATTTATAGAAATATGGAGTTATATTTTTTTCTATTTCGCTCGATGTTTATGCACCTCTTTCTAACCATTTCTTAAAATAAATGAAAAAATGCCAACCATCTCTCCTTTCTACGGACACTCTTTTTTGCACTTATTAATACTATTAATTTTTTTTATCTTTTAAATATACCATTTTCATATTTCCTAGAGTGGAGGTAAGTTCATCTGATGTTCACGTGAGTGAAACGAGCAATTATAATTTTGGCCCTTTTATTTCCTAGTATAACGGTAATATATATGGCTTTTATGGGCACACGATGTTATGTTACAGAAAAAAAAATTTCCGACCTATTAAATTCAAACACATGACCATGCATTCATCACTAAAAGCCTTGATGCAAGTCCAGCATACATCTTAATTATACCTATCCTTTACTTAATCCCCTATTCATGTTTTATTTTTAATCTATAATTTTAATTAATCCTTGTATGAGAAATAGCAATTAGATTTAGATACACATGCCAATTAGTATTGGTAAAAAACTTTTTATCTATTTATATTATTAAGCAGGAAAGTAAATAACGTGACAATAATAAGAAATAGTATGGGAACTCTTGATTTTTATATATATATATATATATATATATATATATATATATATATATATATATAGGGGTGCATTATAATGATAACCCCGTGATAACTCTATAACTAAATCTTCACCACACATTTTTAAAATGTAGTCTAGATTTAATCTAACAAAACTATCATATTTCGATTTTATAAGAGCAAAATTACCATTTCGGATATATCAAAATTTGACCTATCAAATAGCTCCTCTCTTCCTCTCCCGCTCCCAACATCTCCTTAACATCCAAAAATCTCAATTCTCTAAATTTTCCACAATTTCAATTTACTCTCCACAGTTTCCTCTTCCTCTCTCTACCTTCGATCTCTCTACCTTCGATCCACAGCAATGGCGGTTTCCAAAATTTTCACAATCCTGATCTCTGCATTGCTGCTAGCCTCCACCGTAGCGCAATCGCCTTCCAGCGCTCCGTCGCCGTCTCCAGCTGTGAGAAGCAAAGATCCCGCCGGCATAGACACGAATTGGGCGGTCAGACGAAGAAGGAGCGTTGACGGCGTCGCTCTTGGTGCTCTCAGCTGTGCTGGTGGTGATGGTCTGCCTCTGCTCCGTCGCCGCCGCAGCAACACCGCTATCAACCATCTCAGCCGTCGGCGGTTTCGATTTCTGCAAATTCTTTTGCTTGATTTTTTCAGCTGCTAATAAATTACTGAAGGAAAAACGAATATACTCTTAAACTGCCGACCTGAATTTTATTTTGATCATACAATTTCAGATATTTTACTTTATATGTATTTTTTATTTTTTTAATAAGCAAAATTTTTATACTCTGGAGTCCGGATAAAAGATAGTATTTTTTCATTTAATGATAGTTTCAGGGGATAAAATGATAGTTTCAGAAGGTAAAATGATAGTTGCACTTGATACAATGATGCTCTCAGGGGATAAAATAATAGTTTCAGAAGGTAAAATGATAGTTGCACTTGATAAAATGATGGTTTCAGGGGATAAAATGATAGTTTCAGAAGGTAAAATGATAGTTTCAAGGGATAAAATGATAGTTGCACTTGATAAAATGATAGTTTCAGGGGGTAAAATGATAGTTTCAGGGGATAAAATGATAGTTTCATGGGTAAAATGATAGTTTCACTTGCTAAAATGATAGTTTCAGGAGATAAACTGATAGTTTCAGGGGATAAAATGATAGTTTCAGGGGATAAAATTTCATTGATATGATTTCAACAAATTTCAATTATGAATGGAAATTCACGAATTCCGTTTAATCATTAATTAGTCTTCGATGAAAACAAAAACAGGGGATGGGAATAGAGGTAGATCACGTCAGTTTAACGCACCTAACATAGTCCACAACTTATACTGCTACTACTATTGTTATCAAGAAAATTTGATTTTTTATACGTAACAACACATTAAATTTGTGGTGCGATGTTCAATTACAAATTGTATTAGTACATTTTTCAATGTATCATTACTGTTTTCATAAATCTAAACACATAAACTATCATTTTATATTCTAAAACTATCATTTTATCCCCTGAAACCATCATTTTATCAAGTGCAACTATCATTTTACTTTCTGAAACTATCATTTTATCACCTGAAACTATCATTTTATCCCCTGAGAGCATCATTGTATCAAGTGCAACTATCATTTTATCAACTCTGAAAATCTGAACTTTTGTTTAAAAACAGCGGGGTTTATGAGCGAGCATGCGAATTTGTATCTGCACTGGATTTGATCCAGCGGCAAGGAGATGTCCATAGGTGGTGAAGAAATCGAGAGAATGCAACAAATCGAAATGAGATGTGAAGCATTGAAGATGCAATCTGGGTTGTTAATGAAGTAGAGTTCAGCTTCGAATTGTCCGCCAATTAGCATAAAGAATACAAACTAAATTTTAATTGCAAAGTTACTATCAAATCCTAGAAATTCTATATCTTGGTATACAATGCAGTGTTCTATGCCTCCTCAACCTCATGTGAAGTTCGCCATATGCTACATCTTGAGAACTTGTACGACAACAAGGTAAGCATCTTTGCACTACCAAATTTCGATCAAATATAGTTTGGCAAATATCACTATATCAAATACCATGTCTACAAATTTGATTTTAATCTCTACAGATTATAAATTTGTGTACAATAATGATTTATTCTATTTCGTGTTCCCTATAAGTGACAATATCACAAGCGTCAACCTCATAAATTTATTTGTTTGAATTTGTAAATTTACATAATTGTTTATATAATAATGGAATAAATATACTAAAAAGAAGATGCTACAATACAATGAATTTGGAAACCTATCTATATTCGCCAAAACATTTTTTGTATATTTCATATTCGTGTTGGATGCATCTGGTCGCAACCAGCACTTGAAAAAAATGGAACTATCATTTTATCCCCGGAAACTATCATTTTATCCCCTGAGAGCATCATTGTATCAAGTGCAACTATCATTTTATCAACTCTGAAAATCTAAACTTTTGTTTTAAAACAACGGGGTTTATGAGCGAGCAAGCGAATTTGTATCTGCACTGGATTTGATCCAGCGGCAAGGAGATGTCCATAGGTGGTGATGAAATCGAGAGAATGCAACAAATCGAAATGAGATGTGAAGAATTGAAGATGCAATCTGGGTTGTTAATGAAGTGAGAGTTCAACTTCGAATTGTCCGCCAATTAGCATAAAGAATACAAACTAAATTTTAATTGCACAAAACAAATCAGTAACGGTGTATAAAAATCAATTGAATAGCTGGTAATTATAATCAGTCACGGTGTATAAAAATCAATTGAAACCCCGCATGTTCTTTCCTAATACACAAAAGATTTCAGAGTATCATTCTATCCGGCAAAACAATCATTTTATCAACTCAGAGTATCATTCTATCCGGCAAAACTATCATTTTATCAACTCAGAGTATCATTCTATGATAAACTCTAATTTTAACTATTTTCATTGATATAACGGCGACAGTGGCAACGGCTGTGGCTTGGTACTAGTTATAGAATATTCATAATTAAGTGTCCGATTCCCTACTTTTCAAATTTTATTTATGGAATTGGAGGATATTTTCATACATATTTCAATTGGATCACCCCAATAGCGGATATAAACCGACTTCAAAACCAAAGCAAAGATACCCAACACCCAATGGCGATTTGAATCCATTTAACTACAAACACTGATTAATGACAAATATAACAATCTAACAAACGATATGGAGGTTAGATATAACTTTCCTTAATAAAACTGATGTGGAGACCACAAACGATAAACTATCCAGCATGAAATATCTTTTTTATTTTCAGAAGGAAGAACATAAATTCTATATTTTAGCTACTATGAAATCCCAAACCATAAACCCTAAGTTACTATCAAATCCTAGAAATTCTATATCTTGGTATACAATGCAGTGTTCTATGCCTCCTCGACCTCATGTGAAGATCGCCATATGCTATATCTTGAGAACTTGTACGACAACAAGGTAAGCATCTTTGCACTACCAAATTTCGATCAAATATAGTTTGGCAAATATCACTATATCAAATACCATGTCTACAAATTTGATTTTAATCTTTACAGATTATAAATTTGTGTACAATAATGATTTATTCTATTTCGTGTTCGCTATAAGTGACAATATCTCAAGCGTCAACCTCATAAATTTATTTGTTTGAATTTGCAAATTTACATAATTGTTTGTATAATAGTGGAATAAATATACTAAAAGAAGATGCCACAATACAATGAATTTGGAAACCTATCTATATTCGCCAAAACATTTTTTTGTATATTTCATATTCGTGTTGGATGCATCTGGTCGCAACCAGCACTTGAAAAAAATGGAACTATCATTTTATCCCATGAAACTATCATTTTATCCCCTGAGAGCATCATTGTATCAAGTGCAACTATCATTTTATCAACTCTGAAAATCTGAACTTTTGTTTGAAAACAACGGGGTTTATGAGTGAGCATGCGAATTTGTATCTGCTCTGGATTTGATCCAGCGGCAAGGAGATGTCCATAGGTGGTGAAGAAATTGAGAGAATGCAACAAATCGAAATGAGATGTGAAGAATTGAAGATGCAATCTGGGTTGTTAATGAAGTGAGAGTTCAGCTTCCGAATTGTCCGCCAATTAGAATAAAGAATACAAACTAAATTTTAATTGCACAAAACAAATCAGTAACGGTGTATAAAAATCAATTGAATAGCTAGTAATTATAATCAGCCACGGTGTATAAAAATCAATTGAAACCCCGCATGTTCTTTCCTAATACACAAAAGATTTCAGAGTATCATTCTATCCGGCAAAACAATCATTTTATCAACTCAGAGTATCATTCTATCCGGCAAAACTATCATTTTATCAACTCAGAGTATCATTCTATGATAAACTCATATTTTAACTGTTTTCATTGATATAACGGCGACAGTGGCAACGGCTGAGGCTTGGTACTAGTTATAGAATATTCATAATTAAGTGTCCGATTCCCTACATTTCAAATTTTATTTATGGAATTGGAGGATATTTTCATACATATTTCAATTGGATCACCCCAACAGCGGATATAATCTGACTTCAAAACCAAAGCAAAGATACCCAACACCCAATGGCGATTTGAATCCATTTAACTACAAACACTGATTAATGACAAATATAACAATTTAACAAACGATATGGAGGTTAGATATAACTTTCCTTAAAAAAACTGATGTGGAGACCACAAACGATAAACTATCCAGCATGAAATATCTTTTTTATTTTCAGAAGGAAGAACAGAAATTCTATATTTTAGCTACTATGAAATCCCAAACCATAAACCCCAAGTTCCTATCAAATCCTAGAAATTCTATATCTTGGTATACAATGCAGTGTTCTATGCCTCCTCAACCTCATGTGAAGTTTGCCATATGCTACATCTTGAGAACTTGTACGACAACAAGGTAAGCATCTTTGCACTACCAATTTCGATCAAATATAGTTTGGCAAATATCACTATATCAAATACCATGTCTACAAATTTGATTTTAATCTCTACAGATTATAAATTTGTGTACAATAATTATTTATTCTATTTCGTGCTATAAGTGACAATATCACAAACGTCAACCTCATAAATTTATTTGTTTGATTTGCAAATTTACATAATTGTTTGTATAATAATGGAATAAATATACTAAAAAGAAGATGCCTTAATACAATGAATTTGGAAACCTATCTATATTCGCCAAAACATTTTTTTGTATATTTCATATTCGTGTTGGATGCATCTGGTCGCAACCAGCACTTGAAAAAAATGGAACTATCATTTTATCCCATGAAACTATCATTTTATCCACTGAGAGCATCATTGTATCAATTGCAACTATCATTTTATCAACTCTGAAAATCTGAACTTTTGTTTGAAAACAACGGGGTTTATGAGCGAGCATGCGAATTTGTATCTTCTCTGGATTTGATCCAGCGGCAAGGAGATGTCCATAGGTGGTGAAGAAATTGAGAGAATGCAACAAATCGAAATGAGATGTGAAGAATTGAAGATGCAATCTGGGTTGTTAATGAAGTGAGAGTTCAGCTTCGAATTGTCCGCCAATTAGCATAAAGAATACAAACTAAATTTTAATTGCACAAAACAATTCAGTCACGGTGTATAAAAATCAATTGAATAGCTGGTAATTATAATCAGTCACGGTGTATAAAAATCAATTGAAACCCCTCATGTTCTTTCCTAATACACAAAAGATTTCAGAGTATCATTCTATCCGGCAAAACAATCATTTTATCAACTCAGAGTATCATTCTATCCGGCAAAACTATCATTTTATCAACTCAGAGTATCATTCTATGATAAACTCAGATTTTAACTGTTTTCATTGATATAACGGCGACAGTGGCAACGACTGAGGCTTGGTACTAGTTATAGAATATTCATAATTAAGTGTCCGATTCCCTACTTTTCAAATTTTATTTATGGAATTGGAGGATATTTTCATACATATTTCAATTGGATCACCCCAACAACGGATATAATCCGACTTCAAAACCAAAGCAAAGATACCCAACACCCAATGGCGATTTGAATCCATTTAACTACAAACACTGATTAATGACAAATATAACAATTTAACAAACGATATGGAGGTTAGATATAACTTTCCTTAATAAAACTGATGTGGAGACCACAAACGATAAACTATCCAGCATGAAATATCTTTTTTATTTTCAGAAGGAAGAACAAAAATTCTATATTTTAGCTACTATGAAATCCCAAACCATAAACCCCAAGTTACTATCAAATCCTAGAAATTCTATATCTTGGTATACAATGCAGTGTTCTATTCCTCCTCAACCTCATGTGAAGTTCGCCATATGCTACATCTTGAGAACTTGTACGACAACAAGGTAAGCATCTTTGCACTACCAAATTTCGATCAAATATAGTTTGGCAAATATCACTATATCAAATACCAAGTCTACAAATTTGATTTTAATCTCTACAGATTATAAATTTGTGTACAATAATGATTTATTCTATTTCGTGTTCGCTATAAGTGACAATATCACAAGCGTCAACCTCATAAATTTATTTGTTTGAATTTGCAAATTTACATAATTGTTTCTATAATAATGGAATAAATATACTAAAAAGAAGATGCTACAATACAATGAATTTGGAAATCTATCTATATTCGCCAAAACATTTTTTGTATATTTCATATTCATGTTGGATGCATCTGGTCGCACCCAGCACTTGAAAAAAATGGAACTATCATTTTATCCCCTGAAACTATCATTTTATCCTCTGAGAGCATCATTGTATCAAGTGCAACTATCATTTTATCAACTCTGAAAATCTGAACTTTTGTTTGAAAACAACGGGGTTTATGAGCAAGCATGCGAATTTGTATCTGCTCTAGATTTGATCCAGCGGCAAGGAGATGTCCATAGGTGGTGAAGAAATTGAGAGAATGCAAAAATCGAAATGAGATGTGAAGAATTGAAGATGCAATCTGGGTTGTTAATGAAGTGAGAGTTCAGCTTCGAATTGTCCGCCAATTAGCATAAAGAATACAAACTAAATTCTAATTGCACAAAACAAATCAGTCACGGTGTATAAAAATCAATTGAATAGGGTTTTTGTATATTTCATATTCTTGTTGGATGCATCTGGTCGCACCCAGCACTTGAAAAAAATGGAACTATCATTTTATCCCCTGAAACAATCATTTTATCCTCTGAGAGCATCATTGTATCAAGTGCAACTATCATTTTATCAACTCTGAAAATCTGAACTTTTGTTTGAAAACAACGGGGTTTCTGAGCAAGCATGCGAATTTGTATCTGCTCTAGATTTGATCCAGCGGCAAGGAGATGTCCATAGGTGGTGAAGAAATTGAGAGAATGCAACAAATCGAAATATGATGTGAAGAATTGAAGATGCAATCTGGGTTGTTAATGAAGTGAGAGTTCAGCTTCGAATTGTCCGCCAATTAGCATAAAGAATACAAACTAAATTTTAATTGCACAAAACAAATCAGTCACGGTGTATAAAAATCAATTGAATAGCTGGTAATTATAATCAGCCACGGTGTATGAAAATCAATTGAAACCCCGCATGTTCTTTCCTAATACACAAAAGATTTCAGAGTATCATTCTATCCGGCAAAACAATCATTTTATCAACTCAGAGTATCATTCTATCCGGCAAAACTATTATTTTATCAACTCAAAGTATCATTCTATGATAAACTCATATTTTAACTGTTTTCATTGATATAACGGCGACAGTGGCAACGGCTGAGGCTTGGTACTAGTTATAGAATATTCATAATTAAGTGTCCGATTCCCTACATTTCAAATTTTATTTATGGAATTGGAGGATATTTTCATACATATTTCAATTGGATCACCCCAACAGCGGATATAATCTGACTTCAAAACCAAAGCAAAGATACCCAACACCCAATGGCGATTTGAATCCATTTAACTACAAACACTGATTAATGACAAATATAACAATTTAACAAACGATATGGAGGTTAGATATAACTTTCCTTAAAAAAACTGATGTGGAGACCACAAACGATAAACTATCCAGCATGAAATATCTTTTTTATTTTCAGAAGGAAGAACAAAAATTCTATATTTTAGCTACTATGAAATCCCAAACCATAAACCCCAAGTTACTATCAAATCCTAGAAATTCTATATCTTGGTATACAATGCAGTGTTCTATGCCTCCTCAACCTCATGTGAAGTTTGCCATATGCTACATCTTGAGAACTTGTACGACAACAAGGTAAGCATCTTTGCACTACCAAATTTCGATCAAATATAGTTTGGCAAATATCACTATATCAAATACCATGTCTACAAATTTGATTTTAATCTCTACAGATTATAAATTTGTGTACAATAATGATTTATTCTATTTCGTGTTCGCTATAAGTGACAATATCACAAACGTCAACCTCATAAATTTATTTGTTTGAATTTGCAAATTTACATAATTGTTTGTATAATAATGGAATAAATATACTAAAAAGAAGATGCCACAATACAATGAATTTGGAAACCTATCTATATTCGCAAAAACATTTTTTTGTATATTTCATATTCGTGTTGGATGCATCTGGTCGCAACCAGCACTTGAAAAAAATGGAACTATCATTTTATCCCATGAAACTATCATTTTATCCCCTGAGAGCATCATTTTATCAATTGCAACTATCATTTTATCAACTCTGAAAATCTGAACTTTTGTTTGAAAACAACGGGGTTTATGAGCGAGCATGCGAATTTGTATCTGCTCTGGATTTGATCCAGCGGCAAGGAGATGTCCATAGGTGGTGAAGAAATTGAGAGAATGCAACAAATCGAAATGAGATGTGAAGAATTGAAGATGCAATCTGGGTTGTTAATGAAGTGAGAGTTCAGCTTCGAATTGTCCGCCAATTAGCATAAAGAATACAAACTAAATTTTAATTGCACAAAACAAATCAGTCACGGTGTATAAAAATCAATTGAATAGCTGGTAATTATAATCAGCCACGGTGTATAAAAATCAATTGAAACCCCGCATGTTCTTTCCTAATACACAAAAGATTTCAGAGTATCATTCTATCCGGCAAAACAATCATTTTATCAACTCAGAGTATCATTCTATCCGGCAAAACTATCATTTTATCAACTCAGAGTATCATTCTATGATAAACTCATATTTTAACTGTTTTCATTGATATAACGGCGACAGTGGCAACGGCTGAGGCTTGGTACTAGTTATAGAATATTCATAATTAAGTGTCCGATTCCCTACATTTCAAATTTTATTTATGGAATTGGAGGATATTTTCATACATATTTCAATTGGATCACCCCAACAGCGGATATAATCTGACTTCAAAACCAAAGCAAAGATACCCAACACCCAATGGCGATTTGAATCCATTTAACTACAAACACTGATTAATGACAAATATAACAATTTAACAAACGATATGGAGGTTAGATATAACTTTCCTTAAAAAAACTGATGTGGAGACCACAAACGATAAACTATCCAGCATGAAATATCTTTTTTATTTTCAGAAGGAAGAACAGAAATTCTATATTTTAGCTACTATGAAATCCCAAACCATAAACCCCAAGTTACTATCAAATCCTAGAAATTCTATATCTTGGTATACAATGCAGTGTTCTATGCCTCCTCAACCTCATGTGAAGTTTGCCATATGCTACATCTTGAGAACTTGTACGACAACAAGGTAAGCATCTTTGCACTACCAAATTTCGATCAAATATAGTTTGGCAAATATCACTATATCAAATACCAAGTCTACAAATTTGATTTTAATCTCTACAGATTATAAATTTGTGTACAATAATGATTTATTCTATTTCGTGTTCGCTATAAGTGACAATATCACAAGCGTCAACCTCATAAATTTATTTGTTTGAATTTGCAAATTTACATAATTGTTTCTATAATAATGGAATAAATATACTAAAAAGAAGATGCTACAATACAATGAATTTGGAAATCTATCTATATTCGCCAAAACATTTTTTGTATATTTCATATTCATGTTGGATGCATCTGGTCGCACCCAGCACTTGAAAAAAATGGAACTATCATTTTATCCCCTGAAACTATCATTTTATCCTCTGAGAGCATCATTGTATCAAGTGCAACTATCATTTTATCAACTCTGAAAATCTGAACTTTTGTTTGAAAACAACGGGGTTTATGAGCAAGCATGCGAATTTGTATCTGCTCTAGATTTGATCCAGCGGCAAGGAGATGTCCATAGGTGGTGAAGAAATTGAGAGAATGCAACAAATCGAAATGAGATGTGAAGAATTGAAGATGCAATCTGGGTTGTTAATGAAGTGAGAGTTCAGCTTCGAATTGTCCGCCAATTAGCATAAAGAATACAAACTAAATTTTAATTGCACAAAACAAATCCGTCACGGTGTATAAAAATCAATTGAATAGGGTTTTGTATATTTCATATTCTTGTTGGATGCATCTGGTCGCACCCAGCACTTGAAAAAAATGGAACTATCATTTTATCCCCTGAAACTATCATTTTATCCTCTGAGAGCATCATTGTATCAAGTGCAACTATCATTTTATCAACTCTGAAAATCTGAACTTTTGTTTGAAAACAACGGGGTTTCTGAGCAAGCATGCGAATTTGTATCTGCTCTAGATTTGATCCAGCGGCAAGGAGATGTCCATAGGTGGTGAAGAAATTGAGAGAATGCAACAAATCGAAATATGATGTGAAGAATTGAAGATGCAATCTGGGTTGTTAATGAAGTGAGAGTTCAGCTTCGAATTGTCCGCCAATTAGCATAAAGAATACAAACTAAATTTTAATTGCACAAAACAAATCAGTCACGGTGTATAAAAATCAATTGAATAGCTGGTAATTATAATCAGCCACGGTGTATAAAAATCAATTGAAACCCCGCATGTTCTTTCCTAATACACAAAAGATTTCAGAGTATCATTCTATCCGGCAAAACAATCATTTTATCAACTCAGAGTATCATTCTATCCGGCAAAACTATCATTTTATCAACTCAGAGTATCATTCTATGATAAACTCATATTTTAACTGTTTTCATTGATATAACGGCGACAGTGGCAACGGCTGAGGCTTGGTACTAGTTATAGAATATTCATAATTAAGTGTCCGATTCCCTACATTTCAAATTTTATTTATGGAATTGGAGGATATTTTCATACATATTTCAATTGGATCACCCCAACAGCGGATATAATCTGACTTCAAAACCAAAGCAAAGATACCCAACACCCAATGGCGATTTGAATCCATTTAACTACAAACACTGATTAATGACAAATATAACAATTTAACAAACGATATGGAGGTTAGATATAACTTTCCTTAAAAAAACTGATGTGGAGACCACAAACGATAAACTATCCAGCATGAAATATCTTTTTTATTTTCAGAAGGAAGAACAGAAATTCTATATTTTAGCTACTATGAAATCCCAAACCATAAACCCCAAGTTACTATCAAATCCTAGAAATTCTATATCTTGGTATACAATGCAGTGTTCTATGCCTCCTCAACCTCATGTGAAGTTTGCCATATGCTACATCTTGAGAACTTGTACGACAACAAGGTAAGCATCTTTGCACTACCAAATTTCGATCAAATATAGTTTGGCAAATATCACTATATCAAATACCATGTCTACAAATTTGATTTTAATCTCTACAGATTATAAATTTGTGTACAATAATGATTTATTCTATTTCGTGTTCGCTATAAGTGACAATATCACAAACGTCAACCTCATAAATTTATTTGTTTGAATTTGCAAATTTACATAATTGTTTGTATAATAATGGAATAAATATACTAAAAAGAAGATGCCACAATACAATGAATTTGGAAACCTATCTATATTCGCAAAAACATTTTTTTGTATATTTCATATTCGTGTTGGATGCATCTGGTCGCAACCAGCACTTGAAAAAAATGGAACTATCATTTTATCCCATGAAACTATCATTTTATCCCCTGAGAGCATCATTGTATCAATTGCAACTATCATTTTATCAACTCTGAAAATCTGAACTTTTGTTTGAAAACAACGGGGTTTATGAGCGAGCATGCGAATTTGTATCTGCTCTGGATTTGATCCAGCGGCAAGGAGATGTCCATAGGTGGTGAAGAAATTGAGAGAATGCAACAAATCGAAATGAGATGTGAAGAATTGAAGATGCAATCTGGGTTGTTAATGAAGTGAGAGTTCAGCTTCGAATTGTCCGCCAATTAGCATAAAGAATACAAACTAAATTTTAATTGCACAAAACAAATCAGTCACGGTGTATAAAAATCAATTGAATAGCTGGTAATTATAATCAGCCACGGTGTATAAAAATCAATTGAAACCCCGCATGTTCTTTCCTAATACACAAAAGATTTCAGAGTATCATTCTATCCGGCAAAACAATCATTTTATCAACTCAGAGTATCATTCTATCCGGCAAAACTATCATTTTATCAACTCAGAGTATCATTCTATGATAAACTCATATTTTAACTGTTTTCATTGATATAACGGCGACAGTGGCAACGGCTGAGGCTTGGTACTAGTTATAGAATATTCATAATTAAGTGTCCGATTCCCTACATTTCAAATTTTATTTATGGAATTGGAGGATATTTTCATACATATTTCAATTGGATCACCCCAACAGCGGATATAATCTGACTTCAAAACCAAAGCAAAGATACCCAACACCCAATGGCGATTTGAATCCATTTAACTACAAACACTGATTAATGACAAATATAACAATTTAACAAACGATATGGAGGTTAGATATAACTTTCCTTAAAAAAACTGATGTGGAGACCACAAACGATAAACTATCCAGCATGAAATATCTTTTTTATTTTCAGAAGGAAGAACAGAAATTCTATATTTTAGCTACTATGAAATCCCAAACCATAAACCCCAAGTTACTATCAAATCCTAGAAATTCTATATCTTGGTATACAATGCAGTGTTCTATGCCTCCTCAACCTCATGTGAAGTTTGCCATATGCTACATCTTGAGAACTTGTACGACAACAAGGTAAGCATCTTTGCACTACCAAATTTCGATCAAATATAGTTTGGCAAATATCACTATATCAAATACCAAGTCTACAAATTTGATTTTAATCTCTACAGATTATAAATTTGTGTACAATAATGATTTATTCTATTTCGTGTTCGCTATAAGTGACAATATCACAAGCGTCAACCTCATAAATTTATTTGTTTGAATTTGCAAATTTACATAATTGTTTCTATAATAATGGAATAAATATACTAAAAAGAAGATGCTACAATACAATGAATTTGGAAATCTATCTATATTCGCCAAAACATTTTTTGTATATTTCATATTCATGTTGGATGCATCTGGTCGCACCCAGCACTTGAAAAAAATGGAACTATCATTTTATCCCCTGAAACTATCATTTTATCCTCTGAGAGCATCATTGTATCAAGTGCAACTATCATTTTATCAACTCTGAAAATCTGAACTTTTGTTTGAAAACAACGGGGTTTATGAGCAAGCATGCGAATTTGTATCTGCTCTAGATTTGATCCAGCGGCAAGGAGATGTCCATAGGTGGTGAAGAAATTGAGAGAATGCAACAAATCGAAATGAGATGTGAAGAATTGAAGATGCAATCTGGGTTGTTAATGAAGTGAGAGTTCAGCTTCGAATTGTCCGCCAATTAGCATAAAGAATACAAACTAAATTTTAATTGCACAAAACAAATCCGTCACGGTGTATAAAAATCAATTGAATAGGGTTTTGTATATTTCATATTCTTGTTGGATGCATCTGGTCGCACCCAGCACTTGAAAAAAATGGAACTATCATTTTATCCCCTGAAACTATCATTTTATCCTCTGAGAGCATCATTGTATCAAGTGCAACTATCATTTTATCAACTCTTAAAATCTGAACTTTTGTTTGAAAACAACGGGGTTTCTGAGCAAGCATGCGAATTTGTATCTGCTCTAGATTTGATCCAGCGGCAAGGAGATGTCCATAGGTGGTGAAGAAATTGAGAGAATGCAACAAATCGAAATATGATGTGAAGAATTGAAGATGCAATCTGGGTTGTTAATGAACTGAGAGTTCAGCTTCGAATTGTCCGCCAATTAGCATAAAGAATACAAACTAAATTTTAATTGCACAAAACAAATCAGTCACGGTGTATAAAAATCAATTGAATAGCTGGTAATTATAATCAGCCACGGTGTATAAAAATCAATTGAAACCCCGCATGTTCTTTCCTAATACACAAAAGATTTCAGAGTATCATTCTATCCGGCAAAACAATCATTTTATCAACTCAGAGTATCATTCTATCCGGCAAAACTATCATTTTATCAACTCAGAGTATCATTCTATGATAAACTCATATTTTAACTGTTCTCATTGATATAACGGCGACAGTGGCAACGGCTGAGGCTTGGTACTAGTTATAGAATATTCATAATTAAGTGTCTGATTCCCTACATTTCAAATTTTATTTATGGAATTGGAGGATATTTTCATACATATTTCAATTGGATCACCCCAACAGCGGATATAATCTGACTTCAAAACCAAAGCAAAGATACCCAACACCCAATGGCGATTTGAATCCATTTAACTACAAACACTGATTAATGACAAATATAACAATTTAACAAACGATATGGAGGTTAGATATAACTTTCCTTAAAAAAACTGATGTGGAGACCACAAACGATAAACTATCCAGCATGAAATATCTTTTTTATTTTCAGAAGGAAGAACAGAAATTCTATATTTTAGCTACTATGAAATCCCAAACCATAAACCCCAAGTTACTATCAAATCCTAGAAATTCTATATCTTGGTATACAATGCAGTGTTCTATGCCTCCTCAACCTCATGTGAAGTTTGCCATATGCTACATCTTGAGAACTTGTACGACAACAAGGTAAGCATCTTTGCACTACCAAATTTCGATCAAATATAGTTTGGCAAATATCACTATATCAAATACCATGTCTACAAATTTGATTTTAATCTCTACAGATTATAAATTTGTGTACAATAATGATTTATTCTATTTCGTGTTCGCTATAAGTGACAATATCACAAACGTCAACCTCATAAATTTATTTGTTTGAATTTGCAAATTTACATAATTGTTTGTATAATAATGGAATAAATATACTAAAAAGAAGATGCCACAATACAATGAATTTGGAAACCTATCTATATTCGCAAAAACATTTTTTTGTATATTTCATATTCGTGTTGGATGCAACTGGTCGCAACCAGCACTTGAAAAAAATGGAACTATCATTTTATCCCATGAAACTATCATTTTATCCCCTGAGAGCATCATTGTATCAATTGCAACTATCATTTTATCAACTCTGAAAATCTGAACTTTTGTTTGAAAACAACGGGGTTTATGAGCGAGCATGCGAATCTGTATCTGCTCTGGATTTGATCCAGCGGCAAGGAGATGTCCATAGGTGGTGAAGAAATTGAGAGAATGCAACAAATCGAAATGAGTTGTGAAGAATTGAAGATGCAATCTGGGTTGTTAATGAAGTGAGAGTTCAGCTTCGAATTGTCCGCCAATTAGCATAAAGAATACAAACTAAATTTTAATTGCACAAAACAAATCAGTCACGGTGTATAAAAATCAATTGAATAGCTGGTAATTATAATCAGTCACGGTGTATAAAAATCAATTGAAACCCCTCATGTTCTTTCCTAATACACAAAAGATTTCAGAGTATCATTCTATCCGGCAAAACAATCATTTTATCAACTCAGAGTATCATTCTATCCGGCAAAACTATCATTTTATCAACTCAGAGTATCATTCTATGATAAACTCAGATTTTAACTGTTTTCATTGATATAACGGCGACAGTGGCAACGACTGAG
Organism: Salvia splendens; assembly: GCF_004379255.2. Taxonomy (NCBI): domain Eukaryota; kingdom Viridiplantae; phylum Streptophyta; class Magnoliopsida; order Lamiales; family Lamiaceae; genus Salvia; species Salvia splendens. Next base: position 23,399,019 of record NC_056032.1, on the reverse strand, counting down.
GCTTGGTACTAATAATAGAATATTCATAATTAAGTGTCCGATGCCCTACTTTTCAAATTTTATTTATGGAATTGGAGGATATTTTCATACATATTTCAATTGGATCACCCCAACAGCGGATATAATATGACTTCAAAACCAAAGCAAAGATACCCAACACCTAATGGCGATTTGAATCCATTTAACTACAAACACTGATTAATGACAAATATAACAATTTAACAAACGATATGGAGGTTAGATATAACTTTCCTTAATAAAACTGATGTGGAGACCACAAACGATAAACTATCCAACATGAAATATCTTTTTTATTTTCAGAAGGAAGAACATAAATTATATATTTTAGCTACTATGAAATCCCAAACCATAAACCCCAAGTTACTATCAAATCCTAGAAATTCTATATCTTGGTTTACAATGCAGTGTTCTATGCCTCCTCAACCTCATGTGAAGTTCGCCATATGATACATCTTGAGAACTTGTACGACAACAAGGTAAGCATCTTTGCACTACCAAATTTCGATCAAATATAGTTTGGCAAATATAACTATATCAAATACCAAGTCTACAAATTTGATTTTAATCTCTACAGATTATAAATTTGTGTACAATAATGATTTGTTCTATTTCGTGTTCGCTATAAGTGACAATATCACAAGCGTCAACCTCATAAATTTATTTGTTTGAATTTGCAAATTTACATAATTGTTTGTATAATAATGGAATAAATATACTAAAAAGAAGATGCTACAATACAATGAATTTGGAAACCTATCTATATTCGCCAAAACATTTTTTTGTATATTTCATATTCGTGTTGGATGCATCTGGTCGCAACCAGCACTTGAAAAAAATGGAACTATCATTTTATCCCCTGAAACTATCATTTCATCCCCTGAGAGCATCATTGTATCAAGTGCAACTATCATTTTATCAACTCTGAAAATCTGAACTTTTGTTTGAAAACAACGGGGTTTTTGAGCGAGCATGCGAATTTGTATCTGCTCTGGATTTGATCCAGCGGCAAGGAGATGTCCATAGGTGGTGAAGAAATTGAGAGAATGCAACAAATCGAAATGAGATGTGAAGAATTGAAGATGCAATCTGGGTTGTTAATGAAGTGAGAGTTCAGCTTCGAATTGTCCGCCAATTAGCATAAAGAATACAAACTAAATTTTAATTGCACAAAACAAATCAGTCACGGTGCATAAAAATCAATTGAATAGCTGGTAATTATAATCAGTCACGGTGAATAAAAATCAATTGAAACCCCGCATGTTATTTCCTAATACACAAAAGATTTCAGAGTATCATTCTATCAGGCTCAAAACCAAAGCAAAGATACCCAACACCCAATGGCGATTTGAATCCATTTAACTACAAACACTGATTAATGACAAATATAATAATTTAACAAACGATATGGAGGTTAGATATAACTTTCCTTAATAAAACTGATGTATAGACCACAAACTATAAACTATCCAGCATGAAATATCTTTTTTATTTTCAGAAGGAAGAACAAAAATTCTATATTTTAGTTACTATGAAATCCCAAACCATAAACCCCAAGTTACTATCAAATCCTAGAAATTCTATATCTTGGTATACAATGCAGTGTTCTATGCCTCCTCAACCTCATGTGAAGTTCGCCATATGCTACATCTTGAGAACTTGTACGACAACAAGGTAAGCATCTTTGCACTACCAAATTTCTATCAAATATAGTTTGGCAAATATCACTATATCAAATACCATGTCTACAAATTTGATTTTAATCTCTACAGATTACAAATTTGTGTACAATAATGATTTATTCTATTTCGTGTTCGCTATAAGTGACAATATCACAAGCGTCAACCTCATAAATTTATTTGTTTGAATTTTCAAATTTACATAATTGTTTGTATAATAATGGAATAAATATACTAAAAAGAAGATGCTACAATACAATGAATTTGGAAACCTATCTATATTCGCCAAAACATTTTTTTGTATATTTCATATTCGTGTTGGATGCATCTGGTCGCAACCAGCACTTGAAAAAAATGGAACTATCATTTTATCCCATGAAACTATCATTTTATCCCATGAAACTATCATTTTATCCCCTGAGAGCATCATTGTATCAAGTGCAACTATCATTTTATCAACTCTGAAAATCTGAACTTTTGTTTGAAAACAACGGGGTTTATGAGCGATCATGCGAATTTGTATCTGCTCTGGATTTGATCCAGCGGCAAGGAGATGTCCATAGGTGGTGAAGAAATTGAGAGAATGCAACAAATTGAAATGAGATGTGAAGAATTGAAGATGCAATCTGGGTTGTTAATGAAGTGAGAGTTCAGCTTCGAATTGTCCGCCAATTAGCATAAAGAATACAAACTAAATTTTAATTGCACAAAACAAATCAGTCACGGTGCATAAAAATCAATTGAATAGCTGGTAATTATAATCAGTCACGGTGTATAAAAATCAATTGAAACCCCGTGGGTTCTTTCCTAATACACAAAAGATTTCAGAGTATCATTCTATCAGGCAAAACTATCATTTTATCAACTCAGAGTATCATTCTATCCGGTAAAACTATCATTTTATCAACTCAGAGTATCATTCTATGATAATCTCGGATTTTAACTGTTTTCATTGATATAACGGCGACAGTGGCAACGGCTGAGGCTTGGTACTAGTTATAGAATATTCATAATTAAGTGTCTGATGCCCTACTTTTCAAATTTTATTTATGGAATTGGAGGATATTTTCATACATATTTCAATTGGATCACCCCAACAGCGGATATAATCTGACTTCAAAACCAAAGCAAAGATACCCAACACCCAATGGCGATTTGAATCCATTTAACTACAAACACTGATTAATGACAAATATAACAATTTAACAAACGATATGGAGGTTAGATACAACTTTCCTTAATAAAACTGGTGTGGAGACCACAAACGATAAACTATCCAACATGAAATATCTTTTTTATTTTCAGAAGGAAGAACATAAATTATATATTTTAGCTACTATGAAATCCCAAACCATAAACCCCAAGTTACTATCAAATCCTAGAAATTCTATATCTTGGTATACAATGCAGTGTTCTATGCCTCCTCAACCTCATGTGAAGTTCGCCATATGCTACATCTTGAGAACTTGTACGACAACAAGGTAAGCATCTTTGCACTACCAAATTTCTATCAAATATAGTTTGGCAAATATCACTATATCAAATACCATGTCTACAAATTTGATTTTAATCTCTACAGATTACAAATTTGTGTACAATAATGATTTATTCTATTTCGTGTTCGCTATAAGTGACAATATCACAAGCGTCAACCTCATAAATTTATTTGTTTGAATTTTCAAATTTACATAATTGTTTGTATAATAATGGAATAAATATACTAAAAAGAAGATGCTACAATACAATGAATTTGGAAACCTATCTATATTCGCCAAAACATTTTTTTGTATATTTCATATTCGTGTTGGATGCATCTGGTCGCAACCAGCACTTGAAAAAAATGGAACTATCATTTTATCCCATGAAACTATCATTTTATCCCCTGAGAGCATCATTGTATCAAGTGCAACTATCATTTTATCAACTCTGAAAATCTGAACTTTTGTTTGAAAACAACGGGGTTTATGAGCGATCATGCGAATTTGTATCTGCTCTGGATTTGATCCAGCGGCAAGGAGATGTCCATAGGTGGTGAAGAAATTGAGAGAATGCAACAAATTGAAATGAGATGTGAAGAATTGAAGATGCAATCTGGGTTGTTAATGAACTGAGAGTTCAGCTTCGAATTGTCCGCCAATTAGCATAAAGAATACAAACTAAATTTTAATTGCACAAAACAAATCAGTCACGGTGCATAAAAATCAATTGAATAGCTGGTAATTATAATCAGTCACGGTGTATAAAAATCAATTGAAACCCCGTGGGTTCTTTCCTAATACACAAAAGATTTCAGAGTATCATTCTATCAGGCAAAACTATCATTTTATCAACTCAGAGTATCATTCTATCCGGTAAAACTATCATTTTATCAACTCAGAGTATCATTCTATGATAATCTCGGATTTTAACTGTTTTCATTGATATAACGGCGACAGTGGCAACGGCTGAGGCTTGGTACTAGTTATAGAATATTCATAATTAAGTGTCTGATGCCCTACTTTTCAAATTTTATTTATGGAATTGGAGGATATTTTCATACATATTTCAATTGGATCACCCCAACAGCGGATATAATCTGACTTCAAAACCAAAGCAAAGATACCCAACACCCAATGGCGATTTGAATCCATTTAACTACAAACACTGATTAATGACAAATATAACAATTTAACAAACGATATGGAGGTTAGATATAACTTTCCTTAATAAAACTGATGTGGAGACCACAAACGATAAACTATCCAACATGAAATATCTTTTTTATTTTCAGAAGGAAGAACAGAAATTATATATTTTAGCTACTATGAAATCCCAAACCATAAACCCCAAGTTACTATCAAATCCTAGAAATTCTATATCTTGGTATACAATGCAGTGTTCTATGCCTCCTCAACCTCATGTGAAGTTCGCCATATGCTACATCTTGAGAACTTGTACGACAACAAGGTAAGCATCTTTGCACTACCAAATTTCGATCAAATATAGTTTGGCAAATATCACTATATCAAATACCATGTCTACAAATTTGATTTTAATCTCTACAGATTATAAATTTGTGTACACTAATGATTTATTCTATTTCGTGTTCGCTATAAGTGACAATATCACAAGCGTCAACCTCATAAATTTATTTGTTTGAATTTTCAAATTTACATAATTGTTTGTATAATAATGGAATAAATATACTAAAAAGAAGATGCTACAATACAATGAATTTGGAAACCTATCTATATTCGCCAAAACATTTTTTTGTATATTTCATATTCGTGTTGGATGCATCTGGTCGCAACCAACATTTGAAAAAAATGGAACTATCATTTTTTCCCCTGAAACTATCATTTTATCCCCTGAGAGCATCATTGTATCAAGTGCAACTATCATTTTATCAACTCTGAAAATCTGAACTTTTGTTTGAAAACAACGGGGTTTATGAGCGAGCATGCGAATTTGTATCTGCTCTGGATTTGATCCAGCGGCAAGGAGATGTCCATAGGTGGTGAAGAAACTGAGAGAATGCAACAAATCGAAATGAGATGTGAAGAATTGAAGATGCAATCTGGGTTGTTAATGAAGTGAGAGTTCAGCTTCGAATTGTCCGCCAATTAGCATAAAGAATACAAACTAAATTTTAATTGCACAAAACAAATCAGTCACGGTGTATAAAAATCAATTGAATAGCTGGTAATTATAATCAGTCACGGTGTATAAAAATCAATTGAAACCCCACATGTTCTTTCCTAATACACAAAAGATTTCAGAGTATCATTCTATCCGGCAAAACTATCATTTTATCAACTCAGAGTATCATTCTATCCGGCAAAACTATCATTTTATCAACTCAGAGTATCATTCTATGATACACTCGGATTTTAACTGTTTTCATTGATATAACGGCGACAGTGGCAACGGCTGATGCTTGTTACTAGTTATAGAATATTCATAATTAAGTGTCCGATGCCCTACTTTTCAAATTTTATTTATGGAATTGGAGGATATTTTCATACATATTTCAATTAGATCACCCCAACAGCGGATATAATCTGACTTCAAAACCAAAGCAAAGATACCCAACACCCAATGGCGATTTGAATCCATTTAACTACAAACACTGATTAATGGCAAATATAACAATTTAACCAACGATATGGAGGTTAGATATAACTTTCCTTAATAAAACTGATGTGGAGACCACAAACGATAAACTATCCAGCATGAAATATCTTTTTTATTTTCAGAAGGAAGAACATAAATTCAATATTTTAGCTACTATGAAATCCCAAACCATAAACCCCAAGTTACTATCAAATCCTAGAAATTCTATATCTTGATATACAATGCAGTGTTCTATGCCTCCTCAACCTCATGTGAAGTTCGCCATATGCTACATCTTGAGAACTTGTACGACAACAAGGTAAGCATCTTTGCACTACCAAATTTCGATCAAATATAGTTTGGCAAATATCACTATATCAAATACCATGTCTACAAATTTGATTTTAATCTCTACAGATTATAAATTTGTGTACACTAATGATTTATTCTATTTCGTGTTCGCTACAAGTGACAATATCACAAGCGTCAACCTCATAAATTTATTTGTTTGAATTTTCAAATTTACATAATTGTTTGTATAATAATGGAATAAATATACTAAAAAGAAGATGCTACAATACAATGAATTTGGAAACCTATCTATATTCGCCAAAACATTTTTTTGTATATTTCATATTCGTGTTGGATGCATCTGGTCGCAACCAGCATTTGAAAAAAATGGAACTATCATTTTTTCCCCTGAAACTATCATTTTATCCCCTGAGAGCATCATTGTATCAAGTGCAACTATCATTTTATCAACTCTGAAAATCTGAACTTTTGTTTGAAAACAACGGGGTTTATGAGCGAGCATGCGAATTTGTATTTGCTCTGGATTTGATCCAGCGGCAAGGAGATGTCTATAGGTGGTGAAGAAATTGAGAGAATGCAACAAATCGAAATGAGATGTGAAGAATTGAAGATGCAATCTGGGTTGTTAATGAAGTGAGAGTTCAGCTTCGAATTGTCCGCCAATTAGCATAAAGAATACAAACTAAATTTTAATTGCACAAAACAAATCAGTCACGGTGTATAAAAATCAATTGAATAGCTGGTAATTATAATCAGTCACGGTGTATAAAAATCAATTGAAACCCCGCATGTTCTTTCCTAATACACAAAAGATTTCAGAGTATCATTCTATCCGGCAAAACTATCATTTTATCAACTCAGAGTATCATTCTATCTGGAAAAACTATCATTTTATCAACTCAGAGTATCATTCTATGATACACTCGGATTTTAACTGTTTTCATTGATATAACGGCGACAGTGGCAACGGCTGATGCTTGTTACTAGTTATAGAATATTCATAATTAAGTGTCCGATGCCCTACTTTTCAAATTTTATTTATGGAATTGGAGGATATTTTCATACATATTTCAATTAGATCACCCCAACAGCGGATATAATCTGACTTCAAAACCAAAGCAAAGATACCCAACACCCAATGGCGATTTGAATCCATTTAACTACAAACACTGATTAATGGCAAATATAACAATTTAACCAATGATATGGAGGTTAGATATAACTTTCCTTAATAAAACTGATGTGGAGACCACAAACGATAAACTATCCAGCATGAAATATCTTTTTTATTTTCAGAAGGAAGAACATAAATTCAATATTTTAGCTACTATGAAATCCCAAACCATAAACCCCAAGTTACTATCCAATCCTAGAAATTCTATATCTTGATATACAATGCAGTGTTCTATGCCTCCTCAACCTCAGGTGAAGTTCGCCATATGCTACATCTTGAGAACTTGTACGACAACAAGGTAAGCATCTTTGCACTACCAAATTTCGATCAAATATAGTTTGGCAAATATCACTATATCAAATACCATGTCTACAAATTTGATTTTAATCTCTACAGATTATAAATTTGTGTACAATAATGATTTATTCTATTTCGTGTTCGCTATAAGTGACAATATCACAAGCGTCAACCTCATAAATTTATTTGTTTGAATTTGCAAATTTACATAATTGTTTGTATAATAATGGAATAAATATTCTAAAAAGAAGATGCTACAATACAATGAATTTGGAAACCTATCTATATTCGCCAAAACATTTTTTTGTATATTTCATATTCGTGTTGGATGCATCTGGTCGCAACCAGCACTTGAAAAAAATGGAACTATCATTTTATCCCCTGAAACTATCATTTTATCCCCAGAGAGCATCATTGTATCAAGTGCAACTATCATTTTATCAACTCTGAAAATCTGAACTTTTGTTTGAAAACAACGGGGTTTATGAGCGAGCATGCGAATTTGTATCTGCTCTGGATTTGATCCAGCGGCAAGGAGATGTCCATAGGTGGTGAAGAAATTGAGAGAATGCAACAAATCGAAATGAGATGTGAAGAATTGAAGATGCAATCTGGGTTGTTAATGAAGTGAGAGTTCAACTTTGAATTGTCCGCCAATTAGCATAAAGAGTACAAACTAAATTTTAATTGCAAAAAAACAAATCAGTCACGGTGTATAAAATTCAATTGAATAGCTGGTAATTATAATCAGTCACGGTGTATAAAAATCAATTGAAACCCTGCATGTTCTTTCCTAATACACAAAAGATTTCAGAGTATCATTCTATCCGGCAAAACTATCATTTTATCAACTCAGAGTATCATTCTATCCGGCAAAACTATCATTTTATCAACTCAGAGTATCATTCTATGATAAACTCGGATTTTAACTGTTTTATTGGACATTAAACATGATCTTTTGGGCAATTCTTCATTGTTCTTATTGAGTGAGTGTAGTTTCTCTATCATGAATAAAAAGAAAAATTAACACTAAAATTGGAGGAAAATTAGTACTATCTCACAACAGAGTGAATGGATGTTTTATTACTCATTACGTTTACTACTAATTAAAACTAATATTTGGTGTTAATTAATCTGCATGAGTTCCAGTTACTATCATTCTACTGGTAAATAATCATTCAATTATAAAATATCAATTTGAAAGAGAAAGTAAATGTGAGACAGAACAACATTAAAATCAAAACAGAACACATTAATAATATTTTTCATGCAGGAAAAATAATGCTTGCCTCAATGGAAGAAAGAAGGATTTGGAGGAATGAGAATTGCAAAAGTTTGAATCTTTTTTATGCTCATCTATTTATATAGACTTTGCTGTGAAATTTGTCAGAAATTAAAAAAAAAACAAAATAATAAAGTTGTGGGAAAGTTGTTTAGGATATAAAATGATAGTTTCATGAGATAAAATGATAGTTTTAGAAGGTAAAATGATAGTTGCACTTGATAAAATGATGGTTTCAGGGGATAAAATGATGGTTTTACCGGATAGATAAATATTGTCATCTTCATCAACCACTACCGAAAATTAGATTAATCTAGAAGACGGAGTTCGCCAACCATAACTAACTGTCATTTCCAAAAAACTGAAGATAAAAAGAAAATCATACTACTACTACTATTTGTGGACAATAATATTGATGTCTTCCTCAGTGGAATACGAAGTAAACGAGAGAGGAGAAGTGAAAGAATAATTGGCAGCAGCAGCAGCTAAAGAAGAAGAAGAAGAAAGAGAAGAAGAAGAAGTGTCTTCATCAATGAGCAAGTCCACAAAAGCTCCAACTATATAGCCATGGTTGCTGTCATCGTTAACACTGAGATACCAACCCAGAAGCTCCTCCAAAAACTCCCAATCTCTGACCCTGCAGCCGTAGGCCTCCACCATCTCCGCCATCGAAGCCTTGAAATCGACAAACGGATTCATCGAATCCATCACCACCCCAGCCACGCTCTCTGATTCATATGTTTCTCCGTCGTCGATTGTTTTTGCTTCCGCCCAGTATGGAACTCATCGCGCCAGGCTCGAAGAAGAGCCGCTTCGATCTCATCCCGCTAATACTGACGGATTCTTGGTCGGGGGAAAGTGATTCGTGTGGAGTGGCATATTTACCCTTGCGCCTTTTTTATGAAGTAAATCTAAGTTTGAATCTCAGGCATAAGATTAGTAAATATGTGTGGTCCAGATTTGGTTATAGGGTTATCACGAAAATTATGGGTTATCATATGATCACAACTCTATATATATATATATATATATAGTAGTGATTTAGGGCAAGAGCCCCTTAAACCTATAACTAGAGAACAAATCACAGCCACAAGATCAAGAAAATCAATGTCTATTATTAATACATGCAATTTTCGAATTTAAGGAGAAATTAGTTCCCTCAATCACAAATTTACTCCATAATAACAAGGCGTGGGTATAATGGTCATTGCATACCAAAAATAGTATACATCGGCAAATTGAATTCATCTCCTCTTCTCCATCTTCATCGCCGCCTTGTACCCACTGTCGTCGCAATGGCGACAGGAGATTCAACCTCGTCGCGCGATTCAACCTTCTCTTCTCTCTTCTGCAAAATTCGCGCGATTCAATCTTCTCGTCACCGTTGGCGTCGCTGTCGCAGTCACGTTCTGCAGGAATCGGACGCTGAATTGGAGGAAAAAGGCGTCGCTGATGGTGGAATAGGATGCTAGAGATGAGCGAATCCAGATCTTGGAAAGGATTGTGGAGAAATTAGAATCGGAAGATTTGGCTGAGGAGGAAATGCAGAGGTGCTTTGATGAGAAGGAGATGGTGATTAGGGAGATCGGCGGTGGAAGGAGGTGGATGGTCACGGCCATTGCCACTGCTGCTGCTGTCATATTCTACTTCCATGCTCACAGAAATCATTGATTTTTGTTGATTAGAGTTTCAGTTTTGGATAATTGTTGCTAAATAATGCACTTAATTTGCTCTAATTTTGTGTTCGCTGCACTGGGATTTATTTTTGATCACTACTATTATGAGAATTTGATTTCTTGAATCTTGATGGTGCTTGAGTTTGGAATTAGATCACTTCATATTTATGTGTTGTTCTTTGTGTTTTGTAAACAAGAGTGAAGTAAAATCACAGTAAGAGTGATGTGTTTTGTAAAATCAGAATAAGAGTGAAGTGTTTTGTAAACAAGAGTGAAGTAAAATCACAGTAAGAGTGATGTGTTTTGTAAACAAGAGTGAAGTAAAATCACAATAAGGGTGATGTGTTTTGTAAACAAGAGTGAAGTAAAATCAGTATAAGAGTGATTTGTTTTGTAAACAAGAGTGAAGTAAAATCACAATAAGAGTGATGTGTTTTGTAAACAAGAATGAAGTAAAATCAGAATAAGAGTGATGTGTTTTGTAAACAAGAGTGAAGTAAAATCAGAATAAGAGTGATGTGTTTTGTAAACAAGAGTGAAGTAAAATCATGCTAAGAGTGATGTGTTTTGTAAACAAGAGTGAAGTAAAATCATGCTAAGAGTGATGTGTCTTGTAAACAAGAGTGAAGTAAAATAATGCTAAGAGTGATGTGTTTTGTAAACAACAGTGAAGTAAAATAATGCTAAGAGTGATGTGTTTTGTAAACAACAGTGAATTAAATCATAATAAGAGTGATATGTTTTGTAAACAACAGTGAAGTAAAATCATAATATGAGTGATGTGTTTTGTAAGCAACAGTGAAGTAAAATCATAATAAGAGTGATGTATTTTGTAAACAAGAGTGAAGTAAAATCATGCTAAGAGTGATGCGTTTTGTAAACAAGAGTGAAGTAAAATCATAATAAGAGTGATGTGTTTTGTAAACAAGAGTGAAGTAAAATCAGAATAAGAGTGATGTGTTTTGTAAATAAGAGTGAAGTAAAATCAGAATAAGAGTGATGTGTTTTGTAAACAAGAGTGAAGTAAAATAATGCTAAGAGTGATGTGTTTTGTAAACAACAGTGAAGTAAAATAATGCTAAGAGTGATGTGTTTTGTAAACAACAGTGAATTAAATCATAATAAGAGTGATATGTTTTGTAAACAACAGTGAAGTAAAATCATAATATGAGTGATGTGTTTTGTAAGCAACAGTGAAGTAAAATCATAATAAGAGTGATGTATTTTGTAAACAAGAGTGAAGTAAAATCATGCTAAGAGTGATGCGTTTTGTAAACAAGAGTGAAGTAAAATCATAATAAGAGTGATGTGTTTTGTAAACAAGAGTGAAGTAAAATCAGAATAAGAGTGATGTGTTTTGTAAATAAGAGTGAAGTAAAATCAGAATAAGAGTGATGTGTTTTGTAAACAAGAGTGAAGTAAAATCAGAATAAGAGTGATGTGTTTTGTAAACAAGAGTGAAGTAAAATCAAAATAAGAGTGATGTTGTTTGTAAACATGAGTGAAGTAAAATCACAATAAGAGTGATGTGTTTTGTAAACAAGAGTGAAGTAAAATCACAATAAGAGTGATATGTTTTGTAAACAAGAGTGAAGTAAAATCACAGTAAGAGTGATGTGTTTTGTAAAATCAGAATAAGAGTGAAGTGTTTTGTAAACAAGAGTGAAGTAAAATCACAATAAGGGTGATGTGTTTTGTAAACAAGAGTGAAGTAAAATCAGTATAAGAGTGATTTGTTTTGTAAACAAGAGTGAAGTAAAATCACAATAAGAGTGATGTGTTTTGTAAACAAGAATGAAGTAAAATCAGAATAAGAGTGATGTGTTTTGTAAACAAGAGTGAAGTAAAATCAAAATAAGAGTGATGTGTTTTGTAAACAAGAGTGAAGTAAAATCAGAATAAGAGTGATGTGTTTTGTAAACAAGAGTGAAGTAAAATCATGCTAAGAGTGATGTGTTTTGTAAACAAGAGTGAAGTAAAATCATGCTAAGAGTGATGTGTCTTGTAAACAAGAGTGAAGTAAAATAATGCTAAGAGTGATGTGTTTTGTAAACAACAGTGAAGTAAAATAATGCTAAGAGTGATGTGTTTTGTAAACAACAGTGAATTAAATCATAATAAGAGTGATATGTTTTGTAAACAACAGTGAAGTAAAATCATAATATGAGTGATGTGTTTTGTAAGCAACAGTGAAGTAAAATCATAATAAGAGTGATGTATTTTGTAAACAAGAGTGAAGTAAAATCATGCTAAGAGTGATGCGTTTTGTAAACAAGAGTGAAGTAAAATCATAATAAGAGTAATGTGTTTTGTAAACAAGAGTGAAGTAAAATCAGAATAAGAGTGATGTGTTTTGTAAATAAGAGTGAAGTAAAATCAGAATAAGAGTGATGTGTTTTGTAAACAAGAGTGAAGTAAAATCAGAATAAGAGTGATGTGTTTTGTAAACAAGAGTGAAGTAAAATCAAAATAAGAGTGATGTTGTTTGTAAACATGAGTGAAGTAAAATCACAATAAGAGTGATGTGTTTTGTAAACAAGAGTGAAGTAAAATCACAATAAGAGTGATCTGTTTTGTAAACAAGAGTGAAGTAAAATCACAGTAAGAGTGATGTGTTTTGTAAAATCAGAATAAGAGTGAAGTGTTTTGTAAACAAGAGTGAAGTAAAATCACAGTAAGAGTGATGTGTTTTGTAAACAAGAGTGAAGTAAAATCACAATAAGGGTGATGTGTTTTGTAAACAAGAGTGAAGTAAAATCAGTATAAGAGTGATTTGTTTTGTAAACAAGAGTGAAGTAAAATCACAATAAGAGAGATGTGTTTTGTAAACAAGAATGAAGTAAAATCAGAATAAGAGTGATGTGTTTTGTAAACAAGAGTGAAGTAAAATCAAAATAAGAGTGATGTGTTTTGTAAACAAGAGTGAAGTAAAATCAGAATAAGAGTGATGTGTTTTGTAAACAAGAGTGAAGTAAAATCATGCTAAGAGTGATGTGTCTTGTAAACAAGAGTGAAGTAAAATAATGCTAAGAGTGATGTGTTTTGTAAACAACAGTGAAGTAAAATAATGCTAAGAGTGATGTGTTTTGTAAACAACAGTGAATTAAATCATAATAAGAGTGATATGTTTTGTAAACAACAGTGAAGTAAAATCATAATATGAGTGATGTGTTTTGTAAGCAACAGTGAAGTAAAATCATAATAAGAGTGATGTATTTTGTAAACAAGAGTGAAGTAAAATCATGCTAAGAGTGATGCGTTTTGTAAACAAGAGTGAAGTAAAATCATAATAAGAGTGATGTGTTTTGTAAACAAGAGTGAAGTAAAATCAGAATAAGAGTGATGTGTTTTGTAAATAAGAGTGAAGTAAAATCAGAATAAGAGTGATGTGTTTTGTAAACAAGAGTGAAGTAAAATCAGAATAAGAGTGATGTGTTTTGTAAACAAGAGTGAAGTAAAATCAAAATAAGAGTGATGTTGTTTGTAAACATGAGTGAAGTAAAATCACAATAAGAGTGATGTGTTTTGTAAACAGGAGTGAAGTAAAATCAGAATAAGAGTGATGTGTTTTGTAAACAAGAGTGAAGTAAAATCACAATAAGAGTGATATGTTTTGTAAACAAGAGTGAAGTAAAATCAGAATAAGAGTGAAGTGTTTTGTAAACAAGAGTGAAGTAAAATCACAATAAGAGTGATGTGTTTTGTAAACAAGAGTGAAGTAAAATCACAATAAGAGTGATGTGTTTTGTAAACAAGAGTGAAGTAAAATCACAATAAAAGTGATTTGTTTTGTAAACAAGAGTGAAGTAAAATCACAATAAGAGTGATGTGTTTTGTAAATAGGAGTGAAGTAAAATCAGAATAAGAGTGATGTGTTTTGTAAACAAAAGTGAAGAAAAATCAGAATAAGAGTGATGTGTTTTGTAAACAAGAGTGAAGTAAAATCAGAATAAGAGTGATGTGTTTTATAAACAAGAGTGAAGTAAAATCAGAATAAGAGTGATGTGTTTTGTAAACAAGAGTAAAGTAAAATCAGAATAAGAGTGATGTGTTTTGTAAACAAGAGTGAAGTAAAATCACAATAAGAGTGATATGTTTTGTAAACAAGAGTGAAGAAAAATCAGAATAAGAGTGAAGTGTTTTGTAAACAAGAGTGAAGTAAAATCACAATAAGAGTGATGTGTTTTGTAAACAAGAGTGAAGTAAAATCACAATAAGAGTGATGTGTTTTGTAAACAAGAGTGAAGTAAAATCACAATAAAAGTGATTTGTTTTGTAAACAAGAGTGAAGTAAAATCACAATAAGAGTGATGTGTTTTGTAAATAGGAGTGAAGTAAAATCAGAATAAGAGTGATGTGTTTTGTAAACAAAAGTGAAGAAAAATCAGAATAAGAGTGATGTGTTTTGTAAACAAGAGTGAAGTAAAATCAGAATAAGAGTGATGTGTTTTATAAATAAGAGTGAAGTAAAATCAGAATAAGAGTGATGTGTTTTGTAAACAAGAGTAAAGTAAAATCAGAATAAGAGTGATGTGTTTTGTAAACAAGAGTGAAGTAAAATCACAATAAGAGTGATATGTTTTGTAAACAAGAGTGAAGAAAAATCAGAATAAGAGTGAAGTGTTTTGTAAACAAGAGTGAAGTAAAATCACAGTAAGAGTGATGTGTTTTGTAAACAAGAGTGAAGTAAAATCACAATAAGGGTGATGTGTTTTGTAAACAAGAGTGAAGTAAAATCAGTATAAGAGTGATTTGTTTTGTAAACAAGAGTGAAGTAAAATCACAATAAGAGTGATGTGTTTTGTAAACAAGAATGAAGTAAAATCAGAATAAGAGTGATGTGTTTTGTAAACAAGAGTGAAGTAAAATCAAAATAAGAGTGATGTGTTTTGTAAACAAGAGTGAAGTAAAATCAGAATAAGAGTGATGTGTTTTGTAAACAAGAGTGAAGTAAAATCATGCTAAGAGTGATGTGTTTTGTAAACAAGAGTGAAGTAAAATCATGCTAAGAGTGATGTGTCTTGTAAACAAGAGTGAAGTAAAATAATGCTAAGAGTGATGTGTTTTGTAAACAACAGTGAAGTAAAATAATGCTAAGAGTGATTTGTTTTGTAAACAACAGTGAATTAAATCATAATAAGAGTGATATGTTTTGTAAACAACAGTGAAGTAAAATCATAATATGAGTGATGTGTTTTGTAAGCAACAGTGAAGTAAAATCATAATAAGAGTGATGTATTTTGTAAACAAGAGTGAAGTAAAATCATGCTAAGAGTGATGCGTTTTGTAAACAAGAGTGAAGTAAAATCATAATAAGAGTGATGTGTTTTGTAAACAAGAGTGAAGTAAAATCAGAATAAGAGTGATGTGTTTTGTAAATAAGAGTGAAGTAAAATCAGAATAAGAGTGATGTGTTTTGTAAACAAGAGTGAAGTAAAATCAGAATAAGAGTGATGTGTTTTGTAAACAAGAGTGAAGTAAAATCAAAATAAGAGTGATGTTGTTTGTAAACATGAGTGAAGTAAAATCACAATAAGAGTGATGTGTTTTGTAAACAGGAGTGAAGTAAAATCAGAATAAGAGTGATGTGTTTTGTAAACAAGAGTGAAGTAAAATCACAATAAGAGTGATATGTTTTGTAAACAAGAGTGAAGTAAAATCAGAATAAGAGTGAAGTAAAATCACAATAAGAGTGATGTGTTTTGTAAACAAGAGTGAAGTAAAATCACAATAAGAGTGATGTGTTTTGTAAACAAGAGTGAAGTAAAATCACAATAAGAGTGATTTGTTTTGTAAACAAGAGTGAAGTAAAATCACAATAAGAGTGATGTGTTTTGTAAATAGGAGTGAAGTAAAATCAGAATAAGAGTGATGTGTTTTGTAAACAAAAGTGAAGAAAAATCAGAATAAGAGTGATGTGTTTTGTAAACAAGAGTGAAGTAAAATCAGAATAAGAGTGATGTGTTTTATAAACAAGAGTGAAGTAAAATCAGAATAAGAGTGATGTGTTTTGTAAACAAGAGTAAAGTAAAATCAGAATAAGAGTGATGTGTTTTGTAAACAAGAGTGAAGTAAAATCACAATAAGAGTGATATGTTTTGTAAACAAGAGTGAAGTAAAATCAGAATAAGAGTGAAGTGTTTTGTAAACAAGAGTGAAGTAAAATCACAATAAGAGTGATGTGTTTTGTAAACAAGAGTGAAGTAAAATCACAATAAGAGTGATGTGTTTTGTAAACAAGAGTGAAGTAAAATCATAATAAGAGTGATTTGTTTTGTAAACAAGAGTGAAGTAAAATCACAATAAGATTGATGTGTTTTGTAAACAAGAGTGAAGTAAAATCCCAATAAGAGTGATGTGTTTTGTAAACAAGAGTGAAGTAAAATCAGAATAAGAGTGAAGTGTTTTGTAAACAAGAGTGAAGTAAAATCACAATAAGAGTGATGTGTTTTGTAAACAAGAGTGAAGTAAAATCACAATAAGGGTGATGTGTTTTGTAAACAAGAATGAAGTAAAATCAGAATAAGAGTGATTTGTTTTGTAAACAAGAGGGAAGTAAAATCACAATAAGAGTGATGTGTTTTGTAAACAAGAATGAAGTAAAATCAGAATAAGAGTAATGTGTTTTGTAAACAAGAGTGAAGTAAAATCAAAATAAGAGTTATGTGTTTTGTAAACAAGAGTGAAGTAAAATCAGAATAAGAGTGAAGTAAAATCATGCTAAGAGTGATGTGTTTTGTAAACAACAGTGAATTAAAATCATAATAAGAGTGATGTGTTTTGTAAACAAGAGTGAAGTAAAATCAGAATAAGAGTGATGTGTTTTGTAAATAAGAGTGAAGTAAAATCACAATAAGAGTGATGTGTTTTGTAAACAAGAGTGAAGTAAAATCATAATAAGAGTGATTTGTTTTGTAAACAAGAGTGAAGTAAAATCACAATAAGATTGATGTGTTTTGTAAACAAGAGTGAAGTAAAATCCCAATAAGAGTGATGTGTTTTGTAAACAAGAGTGAAGTAAAATCAGAATAAGAGTGAAGTGTTTTGTAAACAAGAGTGAAGTAAAATCACAATAAGAGTGATGTGTTTTGTAAACAAGAGTGAAGTAAAATCACAATAAGGGTGATGTGTTTTGTAAACAAGAATGAAGTAAAATCAGAATAAGAGTGATTTGTTTTGTAAACAAGAGGGAAGTAAAATCACAATAAGAGTGATGTGTTTTGTAAACAAGAATGAAGTAAAATCAGAATAAGAGTGATGTGTTTTGTAAACAAGAGTGAAGTAAAATCAAAATAAGAGTGATGTGTTTTGTAAACAAGAGTGAAGTAAAATCAGAATAAGAGTGATGTGTTTTGTAAACAAGAGTGAAGTAAAATCATGCTAAGAGTGATGTGATTTGTAAACAAGAGTGAAGTAAAATCATGCTAAGAGTGATGTGTCTTGTAAACAAGAGTGAAGTAAAATAATGCTAAGAGTGATGTGTTTTGTAAACAACAGTGAAGTAAAATAATGCTAAGAGTGATTTGTTTTGTAAACAACAGTGAATTAAATCATAATAAGAGTGATATGTTTTGTAAACAACAGTGAAGTAAAATCATAATATGAGTGATGTGTTTTGTAAGCAACAGTGAAGTAAAATCATAATAAGAGTGATGTATTTTGTAAACAAGAGTGAAGTAAAATCATGCTAAGAGTGATGCGTTTTGTAAACAAGAGTGAAGTAAAATCATAATAAGAGTGATGTGTTTTGTAAACAAGAGTGAAGTAAAATCAGAATAAGAGTGATGTGTTTTGTAAATAAGAGTGAAGTAAAATCAGAATAAGAGTGATGTGTTTTGTAAACAAGAGTGAAGTAAAATCAGAATAAGAGTGATGTGTTTTGTAAACAAGAGTGAAGTAAAATCAAAATAAGAGTGATGTTGTTTGTAAACATGAGTGAAGTAAAATCACAATAAGAGTGATGTGTTTTGTAAACAGGAGTGAAGTAAAATCAGAATAAGAGTGATGTGTTTTGTAAACAAGAGTGAAGTAAAATCACAATAAGAGTGATATGTTTTGTAAACAAGAGTGAAGTAAAATCAGAATAAGAGTGAAGTGTTTTGTAAACAAGAGTGAAGTAAAATCACAATAAGAGTGATGTGTTTTGTAAACAAGAGTGAAGTAAAATCACAATAAGAGTGATGTGTTTTGTAAACAAGAGTGAAGTAAAATCACAATAAGAGTGATTTGTTTTGTAAACAAGAGTGAAGTAAAATCACAATAAGAGTGATGTGTTTTGTAAATAGGAGTGAAGTAAAATCAGAATAAGAGTGATGTGTTTTGTAAACAAAAGTGAAGAAAAATCAGAATAAGAGTGATGTGTTTTGTAAACAAGAGTGAAGTAAAATCAGAATAAGAGTGATGTGTTTTATAAACAAGAGTGAAGTAAAATCAGAATAAGAGTGATGTGTTTTGTAAACAAGAGTAAAGTAAAATCAGAATAAGAGTGATGTGTTTTGTAAACAAGAGTGAAGTAAAATCACAATAAGAGTGATATGTTTTGTAAACAAGAGTGAAGTAAAATCAGAATAAGAGTGAAGTGTTTTGTAAACAAGAGTGAAGTAAAATCACAATAAGAGTGATGTGTTTTGTAAACAAGAGTGAAGTAAAATCACAATAAGAGTGATGTGTTTTGTAAACAAGAATGAAGTAAAATCATAATAAGAGTGATTTGTTTTGTAAACAAGAGTGAAGTAAAATCACAATAAGATTGATGTGTTTTGTAAACAAGAGTGAAGTAAAATCCCAATAAGAGTGATGTGTTTTGTAAACAAGAGTGAAGTAAAATCAGAATAAGAGTGAAGTGTTTTGTAAACAAGAGTGAAGTAAAATCACAATAAGAGTGATGTGTTTTGTAAACAAGAGTGAAGTAAAATCACAATAAGGGTGATGTGTTTTGTAAACAAGAATGAAGTAAAATCAGAATAAGAGTGATTTGTTTTGTAAACAAGAGGGAAGTAAAATCACAATAAGAGTGATGTGTTTTGTAAACAAGAATGAAGTAAAATCAGAATAAGAGTAATGTGTTTTGTAAACAAGAGTGAAGTAAAATCAAAATAAGAGTTATGTGTTTTGTAAACAAGAGTGAAGTAAAATCAGAATAAGAGTGAAGTAAAATCATGCTAAGAGTGATGTGTTTTGTAAACAACAGTGAATTAAAATCATAATAAGAGTGATGTGTTTTGTAAACAAGAGTGAAGTAAAATCAGAATAAGAGTGATGTGTTTTGTAAATAAGAGTGAAGTAAAATCAGAATAAGAGTGATGTGTTTTATAAACAAGAGTGAAGTAAAATCAGAATAAGAGTGATGTGTTTTGTAAACAAGAGTGAAGTAAAATCAGAATAAGAGTGATGTTGTTTGTAAACATGAGTGAAGTAAAATCACAATAAGAGTGATGTGTTTTGTAAATAGGAGTGAAGTAAAATCAGAATAAGAGTGATGTGTTTTGTAAACAAGAGTGAAGTAAAATCACAATAAGAGTGATATGTTTTGTAAACAAGAGTGAAGTAAAATCAGAATAAGAGTGAAGTGTTTTGTAAACAAGAGTGAGGTAAAATCACAATAAGAGTGATGTGTTTTGTAAACAAGAGTGAAGTAAAATCACAATAAGAGTGATGTGTTTTGTAAACAAGAGTGAAGTAAAATCACAATAAGAGTGATGTGTTTTGTAAACAAGAGTGAAGTAAAATCACAATAAGAGTGATTTGTTTTGTAAACAAGAGTGAAGTAAAATCATAATAAGAGTGATGTGTTTTGTAAACAAGAGTGAAGTAAAATCAGAATAAGAGTGATGTGTTTTGTAAATAAGAGTGAAGTAAAATCAGAATAAGAGTGATGTGTTTTATAAACAAGAGTGAAGTAAAATCAGAATAAGAGTGATGTGTTTTGTAAACAAGAGTGAAGTAAAATCAAAATAAGAGTGATGTTGTTTGTAAACATGAGTGAAGTAAAATCACAATATAAGTGATGTGTTTTGTAAACAGGAGTGAAGTAAAATCAGAATAAGAGTGATGTGTTTTGTAAACAAGAGTGAAGTAAAATCACAATAAGAGTGATATGTTTTGTAAACAAGAGTGAAGTAAAATCAGAATAAGAGTGAAGTGTTTTGTAAACAAGAGTGAAGTAAAATCACAATAAGAGTGATGTGTTTTGTAAACAAGAGTGAAGTAAAATCACAATAAGAGTGATGTGTTTTGTAAACAAGAGTGAAGTAAAATCACAATAGGAGTGATTTGTTTTGTAAACAAGAGTGAAGTAAAATCACAATAAGAGTGATGTGTTTTGTAAATAGGAGTGAAGTAAAATCAGAATAAGAGTGATGTGTTTTGTAAACAAAAGTGAAGAAAAATCAGAATAAGAGTGATGTGTTTTGTAAACAAGAGTGAAGTAAAATCAGAATAAGAGTGATGTGTTTTGTAAATAAGAGTGAAGTAAAATCAGAATAAGAGTGATGTGTTTTATAAACAAGAGTGAAGTAAAATCAGAATAAGAGTGATGTGTTTTGTAAACAAGAGTGAAGTAAAATCAAAATAAGAGTGATGTTGTTTGTAAACATGAGTGAAGTAAAATCACAATATAAGTGATGTGTTTTGTAAACAGGAGTGAAGTAAAATCAGAATAAGAGTGATGTGTTTTGTAAACAAGAGTGAAGTAAAATCACAATAAGAGTGATATGTTTTGTAAACAAGAGTGAAGTAAAATCAGAATAAGAGTGAAGTGTTTTGTAAACAAGAGTGAAGTAAAATCACAATAAGAGTGATGTGTTTTGTAAACAAGAGTGAAGTAAAATCACAATAAGAGTGATGTGTTTTGTAAACAAGAGTGAAGTAAAATCACAATAGGAGTGATTTGTTTTGTAAACAAGAGTGAAGTAAAATCACAATAAGAGTGATGTGTTTTGTAAATAGGAGTGAAGTAAAATCAGAATAAGAGTGATGTGTTTTGTAAACAAAAGTGAAGAAAAATCAGAATAAGAGTGATGTGTTTTGTAAACAAGAGTGAAGTAAAATCAGAATAAGAGTGATGTGTTTTATAAACAAGAGTGAATTAAAATCAGAATAAGAGTGATGTGTTTTGTAAACAAGAGTAAAGTAAAATCAGAATAAGAGTGATGTGTTTTGTAAACAAGAGTAAAGTAAAATCAGAATAAGAGTGATGTGTTTTGTAAACAAGAGTAAAGTAAAATCAGAATAAGAGTGATGTGTTTTGTAAACAAGAGTGAAGTAAAATCACAATAAGAGTGATATGTTTTGTAAACAAGAGTGAAGTAAAATCAGAATAAGAGTGAAGTGTTTTGTAAACAAGAGTGAAGTAAAATCACAATAAGAGTGATGTGTTTTGTAAACAAGAGTGAAGTAAAATCACAATAAGAGTGATGTGTTTTGTAAACTAGAGTGAAGTAAGATCATAATAAGAGTGATTTGTTTTGTAAACAAGAGTGAAGTAAAATCACAATAAGAATGATGTGTTTTGTAAACAAGAGTGAAGTAAAATCAGAATAAGAGTGAAGTGTTTTGTAAACAAGAGTGAAGTAAAATCACAATAAGAGTGATGTGTTTTGTAAACAAGAGTGAAGTAAAATCACAATAAGGGTGATGTGTTTTGTAAACAAGAATGAAGTAAAATCAGAATAAGAGTGATTTGTTTTGTAAACAAGAGGGAAGTAAAATCACAATAAGAGTGATGTGTTTTGTAAACAAGAATGAAGTAAAATCAGAATAAGAGTGATGTGTTTTGTAAACAAGAGTGAAGTAAAATCAAAATAAGAGTTATGTGTTTTGTAAACAAGAGTGAAGTAAAATCAGAATAAGAGTGAAGTAAAATCATGCTAAGAGTGATGTGTTTTGTAAACAACAGTGAAGTAAAATAATGCTAAGAGTGATGTGTTTTGTAAACAACAGTGAATTAAATCATAATAAGAGTGATGTGTTTTGTAAACAACTGTGAAGTAAAATCATAATAAGAGTGATGTGTTTTGTAAGCAACAGTGAAGTAAAATCATAATAAGAGTGATGTATTTTGTAAACAAGAGTGAAGTAAAATCATGCTAAGAGTGATGCGTTTTGTAAACAAGAGTGAAGTAAAATCATAATAAGAGTGATGTGTTTTGTAAACAAGAGTGAAGTAAAATCAGAATAAGAGTGATGTGTTTTGTAAATAAGAGTGAAGTAAAATCAGAATAAGAGTGATGTGTTTTGTAAACAAGAGTGAAGTAAAATCAGAATAAGAGTGATGTGTTTTGTAAACAAGAGTGAAGTAAAATCAAAATAAGAGTGATGTTGTTTGTAAACATGAGTGAAGTAAAATCACAATAAGAGTGATGTGTTTTGTAAATAGGAGTGAAGTAAAATCAGAATAAGAGTGATGTGTTTTGTAAACAAGAGTGAAGTAAAATCACAATAAGAGTGATATGTTTTGTAAACAAGAGTGAAGTAAAATCAGAATAAGAGTGAAGTGTTTTGTAAACAAGAGTGAAGTAAAATCACAATAAGAGTGATGTGTTTTGTAAACAAGAGTGAAGTAAAATCACAATAAGAGTGATGTGTTTTGTAAACAAGAGTGAAGTAAAATCACAATAAGAGTGATGTGTTTTGTAAACAAGAGTGAAGTAAAATCACAATAAGAGTGATTTGTTTTGTAAACAAGAGTGAAGTAAAATCACAATAAGAGTGATGTGTTTTGTAAATAGGAGTGAAGTAAAATCAGAATAAGAGTGATGTGTTTTGTAAACAAAAGTGAAGAAAAATCAGAATAAGAGTGATGTGTTTTGTAAACAAGAGTGAAGTAAAATCAGAATAAGAGTGATGTGTTTTGTAAACAAGAGTAAAGTAAAATCAGAATAAGAGTGATGTGTTTTGTAAACAAGAGTGAAGTAAAATCACAATAAGAGTGATATGTTTTGTAAACAAGAGTGAAGTAAAATCAGAATAAGAGTGAAGTGTTTTGTAAACAAGAGTGAAGTAAAATCACAATAAGAGTGATGTGTTTTGTAAACAAGAGTGAAGTAAAATCACAATAAGAGTGATGTGTTTTGTAAACAAGAGTGAAGTAAAATCATAATAAGAGTGATTTGTTTTGTAAACAAGAGTGAAGTAAAATCACAATAAGATTGATGTGTTTTGTAAACAAGAGTGAAGTAAAATCCCAATAAGAGTGATGTGTTTTGTAAACAAGAGTGAAGTAAAATCAGAATAAGAGTGAAGTGTTTTGTAAACAAGAGTGAAGTAAAATCACAATAAGAGTGATGTGTTTTGTAAACAAGAGTGAAGTAAAATCACAATAAGGGTGATGTGTTTTGTAAGCAAGAATGAAGTAAAATCAGAATAAGAGTGATTTGTTTTGTAAACAAGAGGGAAGTAAAATCACAATAAGAGTGATGTGTTTTGTAAACAAGAATGAAGTAAAATCAGAATAAGAGTGATGTGTTTTGTAAACAAGAGTGAACTAAAATCAAAATAAGAGTTATGTGTTTTGTAAACAAGAGTGAAGTAAAATCAGAATAAGAGTGAAGTAAAATCATGCTAAGAGTGATGTGTTTTGTAAACAACAGTGAAGTAAAATAATGCTAAGAGTGATGTGTTTTGTAAACAACAGTGAATTAAATCATAATAAGAGTGATGTGTTTTGTAAACAACTGTGAAGTAAAATCATAATAAGAGTGATGTGTTTTGTAAGCAACAGTGAAGTAAAATCATAATAAGAGTGATGTATTTTGTAAACAAGAGTGAAGTAAAATCATGCTAAGAGTGATGCGTTTTGTAAACAAGAGTGAAGTAAAATCATAATAAGAGTGATGTGTTTTGTAAACAAGAGTGAAGTAAAATCAGAATAAGAGTGATGTGTTTTGTAAATAAGAGTGAAGTAAAATCAGAATAAGAGTGATGTGTTTTATAAACAAGAGTGAAGTAAAATCAGAATAAGAGTGATGTGTTTTGTAAACAAGAGTGAAGTAAAATCAAAATAAGAGTGATGTTGTTTGTAAACATGAGTGAAGTAAAATCACAATAAGAGTGATGTGTTTTGTAAATAGGAGTGAAGTAAAATCAGAATAAGAGTGATGTGTTTTGTAAACAAGAGTGAAGTAAAATCACAATAAGAGTGATGTGTTTTGTAAACAAGAGTGAAGTAAAATCAGAATAAGAGTGATGTGTTTTGTAAACAAGAGTGAAGTAAAATCACAATAAGAGTGATGTGTTTTGTAAACAAGAGTGAAGTAAAATCACAATAAGAGTGATGTGTTTTGTAAACAAGAGTGAAGTAAAATCACAATAAGAGTGATTTGTTTTGTAAACAAGAGTGAAGTAAAATCAGAATAAGAGTGATGTGTTTTGTAAACAAGAGTGAAGTAAAATCAGAATAAGAGTGATGTGTTTTGTAAACAAGAGTGAAGTAAAATCAAAATAAGAGTGATGTTGTTTGTAAACATGAGTGAAGTAAAATCACAATAAGAGTGATGTGTTTTGTAAACAGGAGTGAAGTAAAATCAGAATAAGAGTGATGTGTTTTGTAAACAAGAGTGAAGTAAAATCACAATAAGAGTGATGTGTTTTGTAAACAAGAGTGAAGTAAAATCACAATAAGAGTGATGTGTTTTGTAAACAAGAGTGAAGTAAAATCACAATAAGAGTGATATGTTTTGTAAACAAGAGTGAAGTAAAATCAGAATAAGAGTGAAGTGTTTTGTAAACAAGAGTGAAGTAAAATCACAATAAGAGTGATGTGTTTTGTAAACAAGAGTGAAGTAAAATCACAATAAGAGTGATGTGTTTTGTAAACAAGAGTGAAGTAAAATCACAATAAGAGTGATTTGTTTTGTAAACAAGAGTGAAGTAAAATCACAATAAGAGTGATGTGTTTTATAAATAGGAGTGAAGTAAAATCAGAATAAGAGTGATGTGTTTTGTAAACAAAAGTGAAGAAAAATCAGAATAAGAGTGATGTGTTTTGTAAACAAGAGTGAAGTAAAATCAGAATAAGAGTGATGTGTTTTGTAAACAAGAGTAAAGTAAAATCAGAATAAGAGTGATGTGTTTTGTAAACAAGAGTGAAGTAAAATCACAATAAGAGTGATATGTTTTGTAAACAAGAGTGAAGTAAAATCAGAATAAGAGTGAAGTGTTTTGTAAACAAGAGTGAAGTAAAATCACAATAAGAGTGATGTGTTTTGTAAACAAGAGTGAAGTAAAATCACAATAAGAGTGATGTGTTTTGTAAACAAGAGTGAAGTAAAATCATAATAAGAGTGATTTGTTTTGTAAACAAGAGTGAAGTAAAATCACAATAAGAATGATGTGTTTTGTAAACAAGAGTGAAGTAAAATCCCAATAAGAGTGATGTGTTTTGTAAACAAGAGTGAAGTAAAATCAGAATAAGAGTGAAGTGTTTTGTAAACAAGAGTGAAGTAAAATCACAATAAGAGTGATGTGTTTTGTAAACAAGAGTGAAGTAAAATCACAATAAGGGTGATCGAGTTTTGTAAACAAGAATGAAGTAAAATCAGAATAAGAGTGATTTGTTTTGTAAACAAGAGGGAAGTAAAATCACAATAAGAGTGATGTGTTTTGTAAACAAGAATGAAGTAAAATCAGAATAAGAGTGATGTGTTTTGTAAACAAGAGTGAAGTAAAATCAAAATAAGAGTTATGTGTTTTGTAAACAAGAGTGAAGTAAAATCAGAATAAGAGTGAAGTAAAATCATGCTAAGAGTGATGTGTTTTGTAAACAACAGTGAAGTAAAATAATGCTAAGAGTGATGTGTTTTGTAAACAACTGTGAAGTAAAATCATAATAAGAGTGATGTGTTTTGTAAGCAACAGTGAAGTAAAATCATAATAAGAGTGATGTATTTTGTAAACAAGAGTGAAGTAAAATCATGCTAAGAGTGATGCGTTTTGTAAACAAGAGTGAAGTAAAATCATAATAAGAGTGATGTGTTTTGTAAACAAGAGTGAAGTAAAATCAGAATAAGAGTGATGTGTTTTGTAAATAAGAGTGAAGTAAAATCAGAATAAGAGTGATGTGTTTTATAAACAAGAGTGAAGTAAAATCAGAATAAGAGTGATGTGTTTTGTAAACAAGAGTGAAGTAAAATCAAAATAAGAGTGATGTTGTTTGTAAACATGAGTGAAGTAAAATCACAATAAGAGTGATGTGTTTTGTAAATAGGAGTGAAGTAAAATCAGAATAAGAGTGATGTGTTTTGTAAACAAGAGTGAAGTAAAATCACAATAAGAGTGATGTGTTTTGTAAACAAGAGTGAAGTAAAATCAGAATAAGAGTGATGTGTTTTGTAAACAAGAGTGAAGTAAAATCACAATAAGAGTGATGTGTTTTGTAAACAAGAGTGAAGTAAAATCACAATAAGAGTGATGTGTTTTGTAAACAAGAGTGAAGTAAAATCACAATAAGAGTGATTTGTTTTGTAAACAAGAGTGAAGTAAAATCAGAATAAGAGTGATGTGTTTTGTAAACAAGAGTGAAGTAAAATCAGAATAAGAGTGATGTGTTTTGTAAACAAGAGTGAAGTAAAATCAAAATAAGAGTGATGTTGTTTGTAACATGAGTGAAGTAAAATCACAATAAGAGTGATGTGTTTTGTAAACAGGAGTGAAGTAAAATCAGAATAAGAGTGATGTGTTTTGTAAACAAGAGTGAAGTAAAATCACAATAAGAGTGATGTGTTTTGTAAACAAGAGTGAAGTAAAATCACAATAAGAGTGATGTGTTTTGTAAACAAGAGTGAAGTAAAATCACAATAAGAGTGATATGTTTTGTAAACAAGAGTGAAGTAAAATCAGAATAAGAGTGAAGTGTTTTGTAAACAAGAGTGAAGTAAAATCACAATAAGAGTGATGTGTTTTGTAAACAAGAGTGAAGTAAAATCACAATAAGAGTGATGTGTTTTGTAAACAAGAGTGAAGTAAAATCACAATAAGAGTGATTTGTTTTGTAAACAAGAGTGAAGTAAAATCACAATAAGAGTGATGTGTTTTATAAATAGGAGTGAAGTAAATCAGAATAAGAGTGATGTGTTGTAAAAGGAAGAAAAATCAGAATAAGAGTGATGTGTTTTGTAAACAAGAGTGAAGTAAAATCAGAATAAGAGTGATGTGTTTTGTAAACAAGAGTAAAGTAAAATCAGAATAAGAGTGATGTGTTTGTAAACAAGAGTGAAGTAAAATCACATAAGAGTGATATGTTTTGTAACAAGAGTGAAGTAAAATCAGAATAAGAGTGAAGTGTTTTGTAAACAAGAGTGAAGTAAAATCACAATAAGAGTGATGTGGTTTTGTAAACAAGAGTGAAGTAAAATCACAATAAGAGTGATGTGTTTTGTAAACAAGAGTGAAGTAAAATCATAATAAGAGTGATTTGTTTTTGTAAACAAGAGTGAAGTAAAATCACAATAAGAATGATGTGTTTTGTAAACAAGAGTGAAGTAAAATCCCAATAAGAGTGATGTGTTTTGTAAACAAGAGTGAAGTAAAATCAGAATAAGAGTGAAGTGTTTTGTAACAAGAGTGAAGTAAAATCACAATAAGAGTGATGTGTTTTGTAAACAAGAGTGAAGTAAAATCACAATAAGGGTGATCGAGTTTTGTAAACAAGAATGAAGTAAAATCAGAATAAGAGTGATTTGTTTTGTAAACAAGAGGGAAGTAAAATCACAATAAGAGTGATGTGTTTTGTAAACAAGAATGAAGTAAAATCAGAATAAGAGTGATGTGTTTTGTAAACAAGAGTGAAGTAAAATCAAAATAAGAGTTATGTGTTTTGTAAACAAGAGTGAAGTAAAATCAGAATAAGAGTGAAGTAAAATCATGCTAAGAGTGATGTGTTTTGTAAACAACAGTGAAGTAAAATAATGCTAAGAGTGATGTGTTTTGTAAACAACTGTGAAGTAAAATCATAATAAGAGTGATGTGTTTTGTAAGCAACAGTGAAGTAAAATCATAATAAGAGTGATGTATTTTGTAAACAAGAGTGAAGTAAAATCATGCTAAGAGTGATGCGTTTTGTAAACAAGAGTGAAGTAAAATCATAATAAGAGCTGATGTGTTTTGTAAACAAGAGTGAAGTAAAATCAGAATAAGAGTGATGTGTTTTGTAAATAAGAGTGAAGTAAAATCAGAATAAGAGTGAAGTAAAATCAGAATAAGAGTGATGTGTTTTGTAAACAAGAGTGAAGTAAAATCAGAATAAGAGTGATGTGTTTTGTAAACAAGAGTGAAGTAAAATCAAAATAAGAGTGATGTTGTTTGTAAACATGAGTGAAGTAAAATCACAATAAGAGTGATGTGTTTTGTAAATAGGAGTGAAGTAAAATCAGAATAAGAGTGATGTGTTTTGTAAACAAGAGTGAAGTAAAATCACAATAGAGTGATGTGTTTTGTAACAAGAGTGAAGTAAAATCAGAATAAGAGTGATGTGTTTTGTAAACAAGAGTGAAGTAAAATCACAATAAGAGTGATGTGTTTTGTAAACAAGAGTGAAGTAAAATCACAATAAGAGTGATGTGTTTTGTAAACAAGAGTGAAGTAAAATCACAATAAGAGTGATTTGTTTTGTAAACAAGAGTGAAGTAAAATCAGAATAAGAGTGATGTGTTTTGTAAACAAGAGTGAAGTAAAATCAGAATAAGAGTGATGTGTTTTGTAAACAAGAGTGAAGTAAAATCAAAATAAGAGTGATGTTGTTTGTAAACATGAGTGAAGTAAAATCACAATAAGAGTGATGTGTTTTGTAAACAGGAGTGAAGTAAAATCAGAATAAGAGTGATGTGTTTTGTAAACAAGAGTGAAGTAAAATCACAATAAGAGTGATGTGTTTTGTAAACAAGAGTGAAGTAAAATCACAATAAGAGTGATGTGTTTTGTAAACAAGAGTGAAGTAAAATCACAATAAGAGTGATATGTTTTGTAAACAAGAGTGAAGTAAAATCAGAATAAGAGTGAAGTGTTTTGTAAACAAGAGTGAAGTAAAATCACAATAAGAGTGATGTGTTTTGTAAACAAGAGTGAAGTAAAATCACAATAAGAGTGATGTGTTTTGTAAACAAGAGTGAAGTAAAATCACAATAAGAGTGATTTGTTTTGTAAACAAGAGTGAAGTAAAATCACAATAAGAGTGATGTGTTTTATAAATAGGAGTGAAGTAAAATCAGAATAAGAGTGATGTGTTTTGTAAACAAAAGTGAAGAAAAATCAGAATAAGAGTGATGTGTTTTGTAAACAAGAGAGAAGTAAAATCAGAATAAGAGTGATGTGTTTTGTAAACAAGAGTAAAGTAAAATCAGAATAAGAGTGATGTGTTTTGTAAACAAGAGTGAAGTAAAATCACAATAAGAGTGATATGTTTTGTAAACAAGAGTGAAGTAAAATCAGAATAAGAGTGAAGTGTTTTGTAAACAAGAGTGAAGTAAAATCACAATAAGAGTGATGTGTTTTGTAAACAAGAGTGAAGTAAAATCACAATAAGAGTGATGTGTTTTGTAAACAAGAGTGAAGTAAAATCATAATAAGAGTGATTTGTTTTGTAAACAAGAGTGAAGTAAAATCACAATAAGAATGATGTGTTTTGTAACCAAGAGTGAAGTAAAATCCCAATAAGAGTGATGTGTTTTGTAAACAAGAGTGAAGTAAAATCAGAATAAGAGTGAAGTGTTTTGTAAACAAGAGTGAAGTAAAATCACAATAAGAGTGATGTGTTTTGTAAACAAGAGTGAAGTAAAATCACAATAAGGGTGATCGAGTTTTGTAAACAAGAATGAAGTAAAATCAGAATAAGAGTGATTTGTTTTGTAAACAAGAGGGAAGTAAAATCACAATAAGAGTGATGTGTTTTGTAAACAAGAATGAAGTAAAATCAGAATAAGAGTGATGTGTTTTGTAAACAAGAGTGAAGTAAAATCAAAATAAGAGTTATGTGTTTTGTAAACAAGAGTGAAGTAAAATCAGAATAAGAGTGAAGTAAAATCATGCTAAGAGTGATGTGTTTTGTAAACAACAGTGAAGTAAAATAATGCTAAGAGTGATGTGTTTTGTAAACAACTGTGAAGTAAAATCATAATAAGAGTGATGTGTTTTGTAAGCAACAGTGAAGTAAAATCATAATAAGAGTGATGTATTTTGTAAACAAGAGTGAAGTAAAATCATGCTAAGAGTGATGCGTTTTGTAAACAAGAGTGAAGTAAAATCATAATAAGAGTGATGTGTTTTGTAAACAAGAGTGAAGTAAAATCAGAATAAGAGTGATGTGTTTTGTAAATAAGAGTGAAGTAAAATCAGAATAAGAGTGATGTGTTTTGTAAACAAGAGTGAAGTAAAATCAGAATAAGAGTGATGTGTTTTGTAAACAAGAGTGAAGTAAAATCAAAATAAGAGTGATGTTGTTTGTAAACATGAGTGAAGTAAAATCACAATAAGAGTGATGTGTTTTGTAAATAGGAGTGAAGTAAAATCAGAATAAGAGTGATGTGTTTTGTAAACAAGAGTGAAGTAAAATCACAATAAGAGTGATATGTTTTGTAAACAAGAGTGAAGTAAAATCAGAATAAGAGTGAAGTGTTTTGTAAACAAGAGTGAAGTAAAATCACAATAAGAGTGATGTGTTTTGTAAACAAGAGTGAAGTAAAATCACAATAAGAGTGATGTGTTTTGTAAACAAGAGTGAAGTAAAATCACAATAAGAGTGATGTGTTTTGTAAACAAGAGTGAAGTAAAATCACAATAAGAGTGATTTGTTTTGTAAACAAGAGTGAAGTAAAATCACAATAAGAGTGATGTGTTTTGTAAATAGGAGTGAAGTAAAATCAGAATAAGAGTGATGTGTTTTGTAAACAAAAGTGAAGAAAAATCAGAATAAGAGTGATGTGTTTTGTAAACAAGAGTGAAGTAAAATCAGAATAAGAGTGATGTGTTTTATAAACAAGAGTGAAGTAAAATCAGAATAAGAGTGATGTGTTTTGTAAACAAGAGTAAAGTAAAATCAGAATAAGAGTGATGTGTTTTGTAAACAAGAGTGAAGTAAAATCACAATAAGAGTGATATGTTTTGTAAACAAGAGTGAAGTAAAATCAGAATAAGAGTGAAGTGTTTTGTAAACAAGAGTGAAGTAAAATCAAAATAAGAGTTATGTGTTTTGTAAACAAGAGTGAAGTAAAATCAGAATAAGAGTGAAGTAAAATCATGCTAAGAGTGATGTGTTTTGTAAACAACAGTGAAGTAAAATAATGCTAAGAGTGATGTGTTTTGTAAACTACAGTGAATTAAATCATAATAAGAGTGATGTGTTTTGTAAACAACAGGGAAGTAAAATCATAATAAGAGTGATGTGTTTTGTAAGCAACAGTGAAGTAAAATCATAATAAGAGTGATGTATTTTGTAAACAAGAGTGAAGTAAAATCATGCTAAGAGTGATGCGTTTTGTAAACAAGAGTGAAGTAAAATCATAATAAGAGTGATGTGTTTTGTAAACAAGAGTGAAGTAAAATCAGAATAAGAGTGATGTGTTTTGTAAATAAGAGTGAAGTAAAATCAGAATAAGAGTGATGTGTTTTGTAAACAAGAGTGAAGTAAAATCAGAATAAGAGTGATGTGTTTTGTAAACAAGAGTGAAGTAAAATCAAAATAAGAGTGATGTTGTTTGTAAACATGAGTGAAGTAAAATCACAATAAGAGTGATGTGTTTTGTAAATAGGAGTGAAGTAAAATCAGAATAAGAGTGATGTGTTTTGTAAACAAGAGTGAAGTAAAATCACAATAAGAGTGATATGTTTTGTAAACAAGAGTGAAGTAAAATCAGAATAAGAGTGAAGTGTTTTGTAAACAAGAGTGAAGTAAAATCACAATAAGAGTGATGTGTTTTGTAAACAAGAGTGAAGTAAAATCACAATAAGAGTGATGTGTTTTGTAAACAAGAGTGAAGTAAAATCACAATAAGAGTGATGTGTTTTGTAAACAAGAGTGAAGTAAAATCACAATAAGAGTGATTTGTTTTGTAAACAAGAGTGAAGTAAAATCACAATAAGAGTGATGTGTTTTGTAAATAGGAGTGAAGAAAAATCAGAATAAGAGTGATGTGTTTTGTAAACAAGAGTGAAGTAAAATCAGAATAAGAGTGATGTGTTTTATAAACAAGAGTGAAGTAAAATCAGAATAAGAGTGATGTGTTTTGTAAACAAGAGTAAAGTAAAATCAGAATAAGAGTGATGTGTTTTGTAAACAAGAGTGAAGTAAAATCACAATAAGAGTGATATGTTTTGTAAACAAGAGTGAAGTAAAATCAGAATAAGAGTGAAGTAAAATCATGCTAAGAGTGATGTGTTTTGTAAACAACAGTGAAGTAAAATAATGCTAAGAGTGATGTGTTTTGTAAACAACAGTGAATTAAATCATAATAAGAGTGATGTGTTTTGT
The DNA here is from genome assembly GCF_004379255.2 of Salvia splendens. Classification (NCBI taxonomy): domain Eukaryota; kingdom Viridiplantae; phylum Streptophyta; class Magnoliopsida; order Lamiales; family Lamiaceae; genus Salvia; species Salvia splendens. The sequence goes on along the minus strand of NC_056032.1, from coordinate 23,366,033 downwards.
AAACAACAGTGAAGTAAAATCATAATATGAGTGATGTGTTTTGTAAGCAACAGTGAAGTAAAATCATAATAAGAGTGATGTATTTTGTAAACAAGAGTGAAGTAAAATCATGCAAAGAGTGATGCGTTTTGTAAACAAGAGTGAAGTAAAATCATAATAAGAGTGATGTGTTTTGTAAACAAGAGTGAAGTAAAATCAGAATAAGAGTGATGTGTTTTGTAAATAAGAGTGAAGTAAAATCAGAATAAGAGTGATGTGTTTTGTAAACAAGAGTGAAGTAAAATCACAATAAGAGTGATGTGTTTTGTAAACAAGAGTGAAGTAAAATCATAATAAGAGTGATTTGTTTTGTAAACAAGAGTGAAGTAAAATCACAATAAGAATGATGAGTTTTGTAAACAAGAGTGAAGTAAAATCCCAATAAGAGTGATGTGTTTTGTAAACAAGAGTGAAGTAAAATCAGAATAAGAGTGAAGTGTTTTGTAAACAAGAGTGAAGTAAAATCACAATAAGAGTGATGTGTTTTGTAAATAAGAGTGAAGTAAAATCACAATAAGGGTGATGTGTTTTATAAACAAGAATGAAGTAAAATCAGAATAAGAGTGATTTGTTTTGTAAACAAGAGGGAAGTAAAATCACAATAAGAGTGATGTGTTTTGTAAACAAGAATGAAGTAAAATCAGAATAAGAGTGATGTGTTTTGTAAACAAGAGTGAAGTAAAATCAAAATAAGAGTTATGTGTTTTGTAAACAAGAGTGAAGTAAAATCAGAAAAAGAGTGAAGTAAAATCATGTTAAGAGTGATGTGTTTTGTAAACAACAGTGAAGTAAAATAATGCTAAGAGTGATGTGTTTTGTAAACAACAGTGAATTAAATAATAATAAGAGTGAGGTGTTTTGTAAACAACTGTGAAGTAAAATCATAATAAGAGTGATGTGTTTTGTAAGCAACAGTGAAGTAAAATCATAATAAGAGTGAAGTAAAATCATGCTAAGAGTGATGCGTTTTGTAAACAAGAGTGAAGTAAAATCATAATAAGAGTGATGTGTTTTGTAAACAAGAGTGAAGTAAAATCACAATAAGGGTGATGTGTTTTGTAAACAAGAGTGAAGTAAAATCACAATAAGAGTGATGTGTTTTGTAAATAACAGTGAATTAAATCATAATAAGAGTGATGTGTTTTGTAAACAACAGTGAAGTAAAATCATAATAAGAGTGATGTGTTTTGTAAGCAACAGTGAAGTAAAATCATAATAAGAGTGATGTATTTTGTAAACAAGAGTGAAGTAAAATCATGCTAAGAGTGATGCGTTTTGTAAACAAGAGTGAAGTAAAATCATAATAAGAGTGATGTGTTTTGTAAACAAGAGTGAAGTAAAATCAGAATAAGAGTGATGTGTTTTGTAAATAAGAGTGAAGTAAAATCAGAATAAGAGTGATGTGTTTTGTAAACAAGAGTGAAGTAAAATCAGAATAAGAGTGATGTGTTTTGTAAACAAGAGTGAAGTAAAATCAGAATAAGAGTGAAGTAAAATCATGCTAAGAGTGATGTGTTTTGTAAACAACAGTGAAGTAAAATAATGCTAAGAGTGATGTGTTTTGTAAACAACAGTGAATTAAATCATAATAAGAGTGATGTGTTTTGTAAACAACAGTGAAGTAAAATCATAATAAGAGTGATGTGTTTTGTAAGCAACAGTGAAGTAAAATCATAATAAGAGTGATGTATTTTGTAAACAAGAGTGAAGTAAAATCATGCTAAGAGTGATGCGTTTTGTAAACAAGAGTGAAGTTAAATCATAATAAGAGTGATGTGTTTTGTAAACAAGAGTGAAGTAAAATCAGAATAAGAGTGATGTGTTTTGTAAATAAGAGTGAAGTAAAATCAGAATAAGAGTGATGTGTTTTGTAAACAAGAGTGAAGTAAAATCACAATAAGAGTGATGTGTTTTGTAAACAAGAGTGAAGTAAAATCATAATAAGAGTGATTTGTTTTGTAAACAAGAGTGAAGTAAAATCACAATAAGAATGATGAGTTTTGTAAACAAGAGTGAAGTAAAATCCCAATAAGAGTGATGTGTTTTGTAAACAAGAGTGAAGTAAAATCAGAATAAGAGTGAAGTGTTTTGTAAACAAGAGTGAAGTAAAATCACAATAAGAGTGATGTGTTTTGTAAACAAGAGTGAAGTAAAATCACAATAAGGGTGATGTGTTTTGTAAACAAGAATGAAGTAAAATCAGAATAAGAGTGATTTGTTTTGTAAACAAGAGGGAAGTAAAATCACAATAAGAGTGATGTGTTTTGTAAACAAGAATGAAGTAAAATCAGAATAAGAGTGATGTGTTTTGTAAACAAGAGTGAAGTAAAATCAAAATAAGAGTTATGTGTTTTGTAAACAAGAGTGAAGTAAAATCAGAAAAAGAGTGAAGTAAAATCATGTTAAGAGTGATGTGTTTTGTAAACAACAGTGAAGTAAAATAATGCTAAGAGTGATGTGTTTTGTAAACAACAGTGAATTAAATAATAATAAGAGTGATGTGTTTTGTAAACAACTGTGAAGTAAAATCATAATAAGAGTGATGTGTTTTGTAAGCAACAGTGAAGTAAAATCATAATAAGAGTGATGTATTTTGTAAACAAGAGTGAAGTAAAATCATGCTAAGAGTGATGCGTTTTGTAAACAAGAGTGAAGTAAAATCATAATAAGAGTGATGTGTTTTGTAAACAAGAGTGAAGTAAAATCACAATAAGGGTGATGTGTTTTGTAAACAAGAATGAAGTAAAATCAGAATAAGAGTGATTTGTTTTGTAAACAAGAGGGGAGTAAAATCACAATAAGAGTGATGTGTTTTGTAAACAAGAATGAAGTAAAATCAGAATAAGAGTGATGTGTTTTGTAAACAAGAGTGAAGTAAAATCAAAATAAGAGTTATGTGTTTTGTAAACAAGAGTGAAGTAAAATCAGAAAAAGAGTGAAGTAAAATCATGTTAAGAGTGATGTGTTTTGTAAACAACAGTGAAGTAAAATAATGCTAAGAGTGATGTGTTTTGTAAACAACAGTGAATTAAATAATAATAAGAGTGATGTGTTTTGTAAACAACTGTGAAGTAAAATCATAATAAGAGTGATGTGTTTTGTAAGCAACAGTGAAGTAAAATCATAATAAGAGTGATGTATTTTGTAAACAAGAGTGAAGTAAAATCATGCTAAGAGTGATGCGTTTTGTAAACAAGAGTGAAGTAAAATCATAAAAAGAGTGATGTGTTTTGTAAACAAGAGTGAAGTAAAATCAGAATAAGAGTGATGTGTTTTGTAAATAAGAGTGAAATAAAATCAGAATAAGAGTGATGTGTTTTGTAAACAAGAGTGAAGTAAAATCAGAATAAGAGTGATGTGTTTTGTAAACAAGAGTGAAGTAAAATCAAAATAAGAGTGATGTTGTTTGTAAACATGAGTGAAGTAAAATCACAATAAGAGTGATGTGTTTTGTAAATAGGAGTGAAGTAAAATCAGAATAAGAGTGATGTGTTTTGTAAACAAGAGTGAAGTAAAATCACAATAAGAGTGATATGTTTTGTAAACAAGAGTGAAGTAAAATCAGAATAAGAGTGAAGTGTTTTGTAAACAAGAGTGAAGTAAAATCACAATAAGAGTGATGTGTTTTGTAAACAAGAGTGAAGTAAAATCACAATAAGAGTGATGTGTTTTGTAAACAAGAGTGAAGTAAAATCACAATAAGAGTGATGTGTTTTGTAAACAAGAGTGAAGTAAAATCACAATAAGAGTGATTTGTTTTGTAAATAAGAGTGAAGTAAAATCACAATAAGAGTGATGTGTTTTGTAAATAGGAGTGAAGTAAAATCAGAATAAGAGTGATGTGTTTTGTAAACAAAAGTGAAGAAAAATCAGAATAAGAGTGATGTGTTTTGTAAACAAGAGTGAAGTAAAATCAGAATAAGAGTGATGTGTTTTATAAACAAGAGTGAAGTAAAATCAGAATAAGAGTGATGTGTTTTGTAAACAAGAGTAAAGTAAAATCAGAATAAGAGTGATGTGTTTTGTAAACAAGAGTGAAGTAAAATCACAATAAGAGTGATATGTTTTGTAAACAAGAGTGAAGTAAAATCAGAATAAGAGTGAAGTGTTTTGTAAACAAGAGTGAAGTAAAATCAAAATAAGAGTTATGTGTTTTGTAAACAAGAGTGAAGTAAAATCAGAATAAGAGTGAAGTAAAATCATGCTAAGAGTGATGTGTTTTGTAAACAACAGTGAAGTAAAATAATGCTAAGAGTGATGTGTTTTGTAAACAACAGTGAATTAAATCATAATAAGAGTGATGTGTTTTGTAAACAACAGTGAAGTAAAATCATAATAAGAGTGATGTGTTTTGTAAGCAACAGTGAAGTAAAATCATAATAAGAGTGATGTATTTTGTAAACAAGAGTGAAGTAAAATCATGCTAAGAGTGATGCGTTTTGTAAACAAGAGTGAAGTAAAATCATAATAAGAGTGATGTGTTTTGTAAACAAGACTGAAGTAAAATCAGAATAAGAGTGATGTGTTTTGTAAATAAGAGTGAAGTAAAATCAGAATAAGAGTGATGTGTTTTGTAAACAAGAGTGAAGTAAAATCAGAATAAGAGTGATGTGTTTTGTAAACAAGAGTGAAGTAAAATCAAAATAAGAGTGATGTTGTTTGTAAACATGAGTGAAGTAAAATCACAATAAGAGTGATGTGTTTTGTAAATAGGAGTGAAGTAAAATCAGAATAAGAGTGATGTGTTTTGTAAACAAGAGTGAAGTAAAATCACAATAAGAGTGATATGTTTTGTAAACAAGAGTGAAGTAAAATCAGAATAAGAGTGAAGTGTTTTGTAAACAAGAGTGAAGTAAAATCACAATAAGAGTGATGTGTTTTGTAAACAAGAGTGAAGTAAAATCACAATAAGAGTGATGTGTTTTGTAAACAAGAGTGAAGTAAAATCACAATAAGAGTGATTTGTTTTGTAAACAAGAGTGAAGTAAAATCACAATAAGAGTTATGTGTTTTGTAAATAGGAGTGAAGTAAAATCAGAATAAGAGTGATGTGTTTTGTAAACAAAAGTGAAGAAAAATCAGAATAAGAGTGATGTGTTTTGTAAACAAGAGTGAAGTAAAATCAGAATAAGAGTGATGTGTTTTATAAACAAGAGTGAAGTAAAATCAGAATAAGAGTGATGTGTTTTGTAAACAAGAGTAAAGTAAAATCAGAATAAGAGTGATGTGTTTTGTAAACAAGAGTGAAGTAAAATCACAATAAGAGTGATCTGTTTTGTAAACAAGAGTGAAGTAAAATCAGAATAAGAGTGAAGTGTTTTGTAAACAAGAGTGAAGTAAAATCACAATAAGAGTGATGTCTTTTGTAAACAAGAGTGAAGTAAAATCACAATAAGAGTGATGTGTTTTGTAAACAAGAGTGAAGTAAAATCATAATAAGAGTGATTTGTTTTGTAAACAAGAGAGAAGTAAAATCACAATAAGAATGATGTGTTTTGTAAACAAGAGTGAAGTAAAATCACAATAAGAGTGATGTGTTTTGTAAACAAGAGTGAAGTAAAATCAGAATAAGAGTGAAGTGTTTTGTAAACAAGAGTGAAGTAAAATCACAATAAGAGTGATGTGTTTTGTAAACAAGAGTGAAGTAAAATCACAATAAGGGTGATGTGTTTTGTAAACAAGAATGAAGTAAAATCAGAATAAGAGTGATTTGTTTTGTAAACAAGAGGGAAGTAAAATCACAATAAGAGTGATGTGTTTTGTAAACAAGAATGAAGTAAAATCAGAATAAGAGTGATGTGTTTTGTAAACAAGAGTGAAGTAAAATCAAAATAAGAGTTATGTGTTTTGTAAACAAGAGTGAAGTAAAATCAGAATAAGAGTGAAGTAAAATCATGCTAAGAGTGATGTGTTTTGTAAACAAGAGTGAAGTAAAATCATGCTAAGAGTGATGTGTCTTGTAAACAAGAGTGAAGTAAAATAATGCTAAGAGTGATGTGTTTTGTAAACAACAGTGAAGTAAAATAATGCTAAGAGTGATGTGTTTTGTAAACAACAGTGAATTAAATCATAATAAGAGTGATATGTTTTGTAAACAACAGTGAAGTAAAATCATAATAAGAGTGATGTGTTTTGTAAGCAACAGTGAAGTAAAATCATAATAAGAGTGATGTATTTTGTAAACAAGAGTGAAGTAAAATCATGCTAAGAGTGATGCGTTTTGTAAACAAGAGTGAAGTAAAATCATAATAAGAGTGATGTGTTTTGTAAACAAGAGTGAAGTAAAATCAGAATAAGAGTGATGTGTTTTGTAAATAAGAGTGAAGTAAAATCAGAATAAGAGTGATGTGTTTTGTAAACAAGAGTGAAGTAAAATCAGAATAAGAGTGATGTGTTTTGTAAACAAGAGTTAAGTAAAATCAAAATAAGAGTGATGTGGTTTGTAAACATGAGTGAAGTAAAATCACAATAAGAGTGATGTGTTTTGTAAATAGGAGTGAAGTAAAATCAGAATAAGAGTGATGTGTTTTGTAAACAAGAGTGAAGTAAAATCAAAATAAAAGTGATGTGGTTTGTAAACATGAGTGAAGTAAAATCACAATAAGAGTGATGTGTTTTGTAAATAGGAGTGAAGTAAAATCAGAATAAGAGTGATGTGTTTTGTAAACAAGAGTGAAGTAAAATCACAATAAGAGTGATATGTTTTGTAAACAAGAGTGAAGTAAAATCAGAAACAGAGTGAAGTGTTTTGTAAACAAGAGTGAAGTAAAATCACAATAAGAGTGATTTGTTTTGTAAACAAGAGTGAAGTAAAATCACAATAAGAGTGATGTGTTTTGTAAACAAGAGTGAAGTAAAATCACAATAAGAGTGATTTGTTTTGTAAACAAGAGTGAAGTAAAATCACAATAAGAGTGATGTGTTTTGTAAATAGGAGTGAAGTAAAATCAGAATAAGAGTGATGTGTTTTGTAAACAAGAGTGAAGTAAAATCACAATAAGGGTGATGTGTTTTGTAAACAAGAATGAAGTAAAATCAGAATAAGAGTGATTTGTTTTGTAAACAAAGGGAAGTAAAATCACAATAAGAGTGATGTGTTTTGTAAACAAGAATGAAGTAAAATCAGAATAAGAGTGATGTGTTTTGTAAACAAGAGTGAAGTAAAATCAAAATAAGAGTTATGTGTTTTGTAAACAAGAATGAAGTAAAATCAGAATAAGAGTGAAGTAAAATCATGCTAAGAGTGATGTGTTTTGTAAACAAGAGTGAAGTAAAATCATGCTAAGAGTGATGTGTCTTGTAAACAAGAGTGAAGTAAAATAATGCTAAGAGTGATGTGTTTTGTAAACAACAGTGAAGTAAAATAATGCTAAGAGTGATGTGTTTTGTAAACAACAGTGAATTAAATCATAATAAGAGTGATATGTTTTGTAAACAACAGTGAAGTAAAATCATAATAAGAGTGATGTGTTTTGTAAGCAACAGTGAAGTAAAATCATAATAAGAGTGATGTATTTTGTAAACAAGAGTGAAGTAAAATCATGCTAAGAGTGATGCGTTTTGTAAACAAGAGTGAAGTAAAATCATAATAAGAGTGATGTGTTTTGTAAACAAGAGTGAAGTAAAATCACAATAAGGGTGATGTGTTTTGTAAACAAGAATGATGTGTTTTGTAAACAACAGTGAAGTAAAATAATGCTAAGAGTGATGTGTTTTGTAAACAACAGTGAATTAAATAATAATAAGAGTGATGTGTTTTGTAAACAACTGTGAAGTAAAATCATAATAAGAGTGATGTGTTTTGTAAGCAACAGTGAAGTAAAATCATAATAAGAGTGATGTATTTTGTAAACAAGAGTGAAGTAAAATCATGCTAAGAGTGATGCGTTTTGTAAACAAGAGTGAAGTAAAATCATAATAAGAGTGATGTGTTTTGTAAACAAGAGTGAAGTAAAATCACAATAAGGGTGATGTGTTTTGTAAACAAGAATGAAGTAAAATCAGAATAAGAGTGATTTGTTTTGTAAACAAGAGGGGAGTAAAATCACAATAAGAGTGATGTGTTTTGTAAACAAAAATGAAGTAAAATCAGAATAAGAGTGATGTGTTTTGTAAACAAGAGTGAAGTAAAATCAAAATAAGAGTTATGTGTTTTGTAAACAAGAGTGAAGTAAAATCAGAAAAAGAGTGAAGTAAAATCATGTTAAGAGTGATGTGTTTTGTAAACAACAGTGAAGTAAAATAATGCTAAGAGTGATGTGTTTTGTAAACAACAGTGAATTAAATAATAATAAGAGTGATGTGTTTTGTAAACAACTGTGAAGTAAAATCATAATAAGAGTGATGTGTTTTGTAAGCAACAGTGAAGTAAAATCATAATAAGAGTGATGTATTTTGTAAACAAGAGTGAAGTAAAATCATGCTAAGAGTGATGCGTTTTGTAAACAAGAGTGAAGTAAAATCATAAAAAGAGTGATGTGTTTTGTAAACAAGAGTGAAGTAAAATCAGAATAAGAGTGATGTGTTTTGTAAATAAGAGTGAAATAAAATCAGAATAAGAGTGATGTGTTTTGTAAACAAGAGTGAAGTAAAATCAGAATAAGAGTGATGTGTTTTGTAAACAAGAGTGAAGTAAAATCAAAATAAGAGTGATGTTGTTTGTAAACATGAGTGAAGTAAAATCACAATAAGAGTGATGTGTTTTGTAAATAGGAGTGAAGTAAAATCAGAATAAGAGTGATGTGTTTTGTAAACAAGAGTGAAGTAAAATCACAATAAGAGTGATATGTTTTGTAAACAAGAGTGAAGTAAAATCAGAATAAGAGTGAAGTGTTTTGTAAACAAGAGTGAAGTAAAATCACAATAAGAGTGATGTGTTTTGTAAACAAGAGTGAAGTAAAATCACAATAAGAGTGATGTGTTTTGTAAACAAGAGTGAAGTAAAATCACAATAAGAGTGATGTGTTTTGTAAACAAGAGTGAAGTAAAATCACAATAAGAGTGATTTGTTTTGTAAATAAGAGTGAAGTAAAATCACAATAAGAGTGATGTGTTTTGTAAATAGGAGTGAAGTAAAATCAGAATAAGAGTGATGTGTTTTGTAAACAAAAGTGAAGAAAAATCAGAATAAGAGTGATGTGTTTTGTAAACAAGAGTGAAGTAAAATCAGAATAAGAGTGATGTGTTTTATAAACAAGAGTGAAGTAAAATCAGAATAAGAGTGATGTGTTTTGTAAACAAGAGTAAAGTAAAATCAGAATAAGAGTGATGTGTTTTGTAAACAAGAGTGAAGTAAAATCACAATAAGAGTGATATGTTTTGTAAACAAGAGTGAAGTAAAATCAGAATAAGAGTGAAGTGTTTTGTAAACAAGAGTGAAGTAAAATCAAAATAAGAGTTATGTGTTTTGTAAACAAGAGTGAAGTAAAATCAGAATAAGAGTGAAGTAAAATCATGCTAAGAGTGATGTGTTTTGTAAACAACAGTGAAGTAAAATAATGCTAAGAGTGATGTGTTTTGTAAACAACAGTGAATTAAATCATAATAAGAGTGATGTGTTTTGTAAACAACAGTGAAGTAAAATCATAATAAGAGTGATGTGTTTTGTAAGCAACAGTGAAGTAAAATCATAATAAGAGTGATGTATTTTGTAAACAAGAGTGAAGTAAAATCATGCTAAGAGTGATGCGTTTTGTAAACAAGAGTGAAGTAAAATCATAATAAGAGTGATGTGTTTTGTAAACAAGACTGAAGTAAAATCAGAATAAGAGTGATGTGTTTTGTAAATAAGAGTGAAGTAAAATCAGAATAAGAGTGATGTGTTTTGTAAACAAGAGTGAAGTAAAATCAGAATAAGAGTGATGTGTTTTGTAAACAAGAGTGAAGTAAAATCAAAATAAGAGTGATGTTGTTTGTAAACATGAGTGAAGTAAAATCACAATAAGAGTGATGTGTTTTGTAAATAGGAGTGAAGTAAAATCAGAATAAGAGTGATGTGTTTTGTAAACAAGAGTGAAGTAAAATCACAATAAGAGTGATATGTTTTGTAAACAAGAGTGAAGTAAAATCAGAATAAGAGTGAAGTGTTTTGTAAACAAGAGTGAAGTAAAATCACAATAAGAGTGATGTGTTTTGTAAACAAGAGTGAAGTAAAATCACAATAAGAGTGATGTGTTTTGTAAACAAGAGTGAAGTAAAATCACAATAAGAGTGATTTGTTTTGTAAACAAGAGTGAAGTAAAATCACAATAAGAGTTATGTGTTTTGTAAATAGGAGTGAAGTAAAATCAGAATAAGAGTGATGTGTTTTGTAAACAAAAGTGAAGAAAAATCAGAATAAGAGTGATGTGTTTTGTAAACAAGAGTGAAGTAAAATCAGAATAAGAGTGATGTGTTTTATAAACAAGAGTGAAGTAAAATCAGAATAAGAGTGATGTGTTTTGTAAACAAGAGTAAAGTAAAATCAGAATAAGAGTGATGTGTTTTGTAAACAAGAGTGAAGTAAAATCACAATAAGAGTGATCTGTTTTGTAAACAAGAGTGAAGTAAAATCACAATAAGAGTGATGTCTTTTGTAAACAAGAGTGAAGTAAAATCACAATAAGAGTGATGTGTTTTGTAAACAAGAGTGAAGTAAAATCATAATAAGAGTGATTTGTTTTGTAAACAAGAGAGAAGTAAAATCACAATAAGAATGATGTGTTTTGTAAACAAGAGTGAAGTAAAATCACAATAAGAGTGATGTGTTTTGTAAACAAGAGTGAAGTAAAATCAGAATAAGAGTGAAGTGTTTTGTAAACAAGAGTGAAGTAAAATCACAATAAGAGTGATGTGTTTTGTAAACAAGAGTGAAGTAAAATCACAATAAGGGTGATGTGTTTTGTAAACAAGAATGAAGTAAAATCAGAATAAGAGTGATTTGTTTTGTAAACAAGAGGGAAGTAAAATCACAATAAGAGTGATGTGTTTTGTAAACAAGAATGAAGTAAAATCAGAATAAGAGTGATGTGTTTTGTAAACAAGAGTGAAGTAAAATCAAAATAAGAGTTATGTGTTTTGTAAACAAGAGTGAAGTAAAATCAGAATAAGAGTGAAGTAAAATCATGCTAAGAGTGATGTGTTTTGTAAACAAGAGTGAAGTAAAATCATGCTAAGAGTGATGTGTCTTGTAAACAAGAGTGAAGTAAAATAATGCTAAGAGTGATGTGTTTTGTAAACAACAGTGAAGTAAAATAATGCTAAGAGTGATGTGTTTTGTAAACAACAGTGAATTAAATCATAATAAGAGTGATATGTTTTGTAAACAACAGTGAAGTAAAATCATAATAAGAGTGATGTGTTTTGTAAGCAACAGTGAAGTAAAATCATAATAAGAGTGATGTATTTTGTAAACAAGAGTGAAGTAAAATCATGCTAAGAGTGATGCGTTTTGTAAACAAGAGTGAAGTAAAATCATAATAAGAGTGATGTGTTTTGTAAACAAGAGTGAAGTAAAATCAGAATAAGAGTGATGTGTTTTGTAAATAAGAGTGAAGTAAAATCAGAATAAGAGTGATGTGTTTTGTAAACAAGAGTGAAGTAAAATCAGAATAAGAGTGATGTGTTTTGTAAACAAGAGTTAAGTAAAATCAAAATAAGAGTGATGTGGTTTGTAAACATGAGTGAAAGTAAAATCACAATAGAGTGATGTGTTTTGTAAATAGGAGTGAAGTAAATCAGAATAAGAGTGATGTGTTTTGGTAAACAAGAGTGAAGTAAAATCAAAATAAAAGTGATGTGGTTTGTAAAACATGAGTGAAGTAAAATCACAATAAGAGTGATGTGTTTTGTAATAGGAGTGAAGTAAAATCAGAATAAGAGTGATGTGTTTTGTAAACAAGAGTGAAGTAAAATCACATAAGAGTGATATGTTTTGTAACAAGAGTGAAGTAAAATCAAAACAGAGTGAAGTGTTTTGTAACAAGAGTGAAGTAAAAATCACAGAAAGAGTGATGTGTTTTTGTAAACAAGAGTAAGTAAAATCACAATAAGAGTGATTTGTTTGTAAACAAGAGTGAAGTAAAATCACAATAAGAGTGATGTGTTTTGTAAACAAGAGTGAAGTAAATCAGAATAAGAGTGAAGTGTTTTGTAAACAAAGAGTGAAGTAAAATCAGAATAAGAGTGATGTGTTTTGTAAACAAGAGTGAAGTAAAATCAGAATAAGAGTGATGTGTTTTGTAAACAAGAGTGAAGTAAAATCAGAATAAGAGTGATGTGTTTTGTAAACAAGAGTGAAGTAAAATCAGAATAAGAGTGATGTGTTTTGTAAACAAGAGTGAAGTAAAATCAGAATAAGAGTGATGTGTTTTTGTAAACAAGAGTGAAGTAAAATCAGAATAAGAGTGATGTGTTTGTAAACAAGAGTGAAGTAAAATCACAATAAGAGTGATGTGTTTTGTAAACAAGAGTGAAGTAAAATCAGAATAAGAGTGATGTGTTTTGTAAACAAGAGTGAAGTAAATCAGAATAAGAGTGATTGTTTTGTAAACAAGAGTGAAGTAAAATCAGAATAAGAGTGATATGTTTTGTAAACAAGAGTGAAGTAAAATCAGAATAAGAGTGATGTGTTTTGTAAACAAGAGTGAAGTAAAATCAGAATAAGAGTGATGTGTTTTGTAAACAAGAGTGAAGTAAAATCAGAATAAGAGTGATGTGTTTTGTAAACAAGAGTGAAGTAAAATCACAATAAGAGTGATGTGTTTTGTAAACAAGAGTGAAGTAAAATCAGAATAAGAGTGATGTGTTTTGTAAACAAGAGTGAAGTAAAATCACAATAAGAGTGATGTTTTTTGTAAACAAGAGTGAAGTAAAATCAGAATAAGAGTGATGTGTTTTGTAAACAAGAGTGAAGTAAAATCAGAATAAGAGTGATGTGTTTTGTAAACAAGAGTGAAGTAAAATCACAATAAGAGTGATGTGTTTTGTAAACAAGAGTGAAGTAAAATCAGAATAAGAGTGATGTGTTTTGTAAACAAAGTGAAGTAAAATCACAATAAGAGTGATGTGTTTTGTAAACAAGAGTGAAGTAAAATCAGAATAAGAGTGATGTGTTTTGTAAACAAGAGTGAAGTAAAATCAAAATAAGAGTGATGTGTTTTGTAAACAAGAGTGAAAAATGAAAATTGAACAAGAGTGAAGTAAAATCATGCTAAGAGTGATGTGTTTTGTAAACAAGAGTGAAGTAAAAATCATGAATAAGAGTGTGTGTTTTGTAAACAAGAGTGAAGTAAAATAATAAGAGTGATGTGTTTTGTAAACAAGAGTGAAGTAAAATCATAATAAGAGTGATGTGTTTTGTAACAAGAGTGAAGTAAAATCAGAATAAGAGTGGTGTGTTTTGTAAACAAGAGTGAAGTAAAATCATGCTAAGAGTGATGTGTTTTGTAAACAAGAGTGAAGTAAAATCAGAATAAGAGTGATGTGTTTTGTAAACAAGAGTGAAGTAAAATCAGAATAAGAGTGATGTGTTTTGTAAACAAGAGTGAAGTAAAATCATAATAAGAGTGATGTGTTTTGTAAACAAGAGTGAAGTAAAATCAGAATAAGAGTGATGTGTTTTGTAAACAAGAGTGAAGTAAAATCAGAATAAGAGTGATGTGTTTTGTAAACAAGAGTGAAGTAAAATCAGAATAAGAGTGATGTGTTTTGTAAACAAGAGTGAAGTAAAATCAAAATAAGAGTGATGTGTTTGTAAACAAGAGTGAAGTAAAATCAGAATAAGAGTGATGTGTTTTGTAAACAAGAGTGAAGTAAAATCAGAATAAGAGTGATGTGTTTTGTAAACAAGAGTGAAGTAAAATCAAAATAAAGATGTGGTTTGTTAAACAAGAGTGAAGTAAAATCACAATAAGAGTGATGTGTTTTGTAAAAGAGTGAAGTAAAATCAGAATAAGAGTGATGTGTTTTGTAAACAAGAGTGAAGTAAAATCACAATAAGAGTGATGTGTTTTGTAAACAAGAGTGAAGTAAAATCACAATAAGAGTGATGTGTTTTGTAAACAAGAGTGAAGTAAATCACAATAAGAGTGATTTGTTTTGTAAACAAGAGTGAACGTAAAATCACAATAAGAGTGAGGTGTTTTTGTAAATAGGAGTGAAGTAAAATCAGAATAAGAGTGATGTGTTTGTAAACAAGAGTGAAGTAAAATCACCAATAAGGTGTGATGTGTTTTGTAAACAAGAATGAAGTAAAATCAGGAATAAGAGTGATTTGTTTGTAAACAAAGGGAAGTAAAATCACAATAAGAGTGATGTGTTTTGTAAACAAGAATGAAGTAAAAAATCAGAATAAGAGTGATGTGTTTTGTAACAAGAGTGAAGTAAAATCAAAATAAGAGTTATGTGTTTTGTAAACAAGAATGAAGTAAAATCAGAATAAGAGTGAAGTAGTAAATCATGCTAAGAGTGATGTGTTTGTAAACAAGAGTGAAGTAAAATCATGCTAAGAGTGATGTGTCTTGTAAACAAGAGTGAAGTAAAATAATGCTAAGAGTGATGTGTTTTGTAAACAACAGTGAAGTAAAATAATGCTAAGAGTGATGTGTTTATGTAAACAACAGTGAATTAAATCATAATAAGAGTGATATGTTTTGTAAACAACAGTGAAGTAAATCATAATAAGAGTGATGTGTTTTTGTAAACAAGAGTGAAGTAAAATCATAATAAGAGTGATGTTTTTGTAGTGAAGTAAAATCAGAATAAGAGTGATGTGTTTTGTAAAAAGAGTGAAGTAAAATCAAATAAGAGTGATGTGTTTTGTAAACAAGAGTGAAGTAAAATCAGAAAAGAGTGATGTGTTTGTAAACAAGAGTGAAGTAAAAATCAGAATAAGAGTGATGTGTTTTGTAAACAAGAGTGAAGTAAAATCAGAATAAGAGTGATGTGTTTTGTAAACAAGTGAAGTAAAATCAAAATAAGAGTGATGTGTTTTGTAAACAAGAGTGAAGTAAAATCAGAATAAGAGTGATGTGTTTTGTAAACAAGAGTGAAGTAAAATCAGAATAAGAGTGAGTGTGTTTTGTAAACAAGAGTGAAGTAAAATCACAATAAGAGTGATGTGTTTTGTAAACAAGAGTGAAGTAAAATCAGAAAAGAGTGATGTGTTTTGTAAACAAGAGTGAAGTAAAATCAGAATAAGAGTGATGTGTTTTGTAAACAAGAGTGAAGTAAAATCACAATAAGAGTGATTGTTTTTGTAACCAAGAGTGAAGTAAAATCACAATAAGAGTGATTTGTTTGTAAACAAGAGTGAAAGTAAAATCACAATAAGCGTGATGTGTTTTGTTAAATAGGAGTGAAGTAAAATCAGAATAAGAGTGATGTGTTTTGTAAACAAGAGTGAAGTAAAATCATAATAAGAGTGATTTGTTTTTGTGTAAACAAAGAGTGAAGTAAAATCAGAATAAGCGTTGAAGTGTTTTTGTAAACAAGAGTGAAGTAAAATCACAATAAGAGTGATGGTGTTTGTAAACAGAGTGAAGTAAAATCACAATAAGGGTGATGTGTTTTGTAAACAAGAATGAAGTAAAATCAGGAATAAGAGTGATTTTGTTTTGTAAACAAGAGGGATGTTAAAATCACAGTAAGAGTGATGTGTTTTGTAAACAAGAATGAAAGTAAATCAGAATAAGAGTGATGTGTTTTGTAAACAAGAGTGAAGTAAAATCAGAATAAGAGTGATGTGTTTTGTAAACAAGAGTGAAGTAAAATCAGAATAAGAGTGAAGTAAAATCATGATAAGAGGATGTGTTTTGTAAACAAGAGTGAAGTAAAATCAGCTAAGAGTGATGTGTTTTGTAAACAAGAGTGAAGTAAAATCATAATAAGAGTGATGTGTTTTGTAAACAACAGTGAAGTAAAATAAATAAGAGTGATGTGTTTTGTAAACAAGAGTGAAATAAAATCATAATAAGAGTGATGTGTTTTGTAAACAAGAGTGAAGTAAAATCAGAATAAGAGTGATGTGTTTTGTAAACAAGAGTGAAGTAAAATCATAATAAAGTGATGTGTTTTGTAAACAAGAGTGAAGTAAAATCAGCTAAGAGTGATGTGTTTTGTAAACAAGAGTGAAGTGAAGTAAAATCAGAATAAGAGTGAGTGTTTTTGTAAACAAGAGTGAAGTAAAATCAGAATAAGAGTGATGTGTTTTGTAAACAAGAGTGAAGTAAAATCAGAATAAGAGTGATGTGTTTTGTAAACAAGAGTGAAGTAAAATCAGAATAAGAGTGATGTGTTTTGTAAACAAGAGTGAAGTAAAATCAGAATAAGAGTGGATGTGTTTTGTAAACAAGAGTGAAGTAAAATCAGAATAAGAGTGATGTGTTTGTAAACAAGAGTGAAGTAAAATCAGAATAAGAGTGATGTGTTTTGTAAACAAGAGTGAAGTAAAATCAGAATAAGAGTGATGTGTTTTGTAAACAAGAGTGAAGTAAAATCAGAATAAGAGTGATGTGTTTTGTAAACAAGAGTGAAGTAAAATCAGAATAAGAGTGATGTGTTTTGTAAACAAGAGTGAAGTAAAATCAGAATAAGAGTGAGTGATGTGTTTTGTAAACAAGAGTGAAGTAAAATCAGAATAAGAGTGATGTGTTTTGTAAACAAAGTGTGAAGTAAAATCAGAATAAGAGTGTTTTGAAGTAAAAATCATGCTAAGAGTGATGTGTTTTGTAAACAAGAGTGAAGTAAAATCATGCTAAGAGTGATGTGTTTTGTAAACAAGAGTGAATAAAATCAGAATAAGAGTGATGTGTTTGTAAACAAGAGTGAAGTAAGTAAAATCAGAATAAGAGTGATGTGTTTTGTAAACAAGAGTGAAGTAAAATCATAATAAGAGTGATGTTTTTGTAAACAAGAGTGAAGTAAAATCATGCTAAGAGTGATGTGTTTTGTAAACAAGAGTGAAGTAAAATCATAATAAGAGTGATGTGTTTGTAAACAAGAGTGAAGTAAAATCAGAATAAGAGTGATGTGTTTTGTAAACAAGAGTGAAGTAAAATCAGAATAAGAGTGATGTGTTTTGTAAACAAGAGTGAAGTAAAATCAAATAAGAGTGATGTTGTTTGTAAACAAGAGTGAAGTAAAATCAGAATAAGAGTGATGTGTTTTGTAAACAAGAGTGAAGTAAAATCAGAATAAGAGTGATGTGTTTTGTAAACAAGAGTGAAGTAAAATCAGAATAAGAGTGATGGTTTTGTAAACAAGAGTGAAGTAAAATCAGAATAAGAGTGATGTGTTTTGTAAACAAGAGTGAAGTAAAATCAGAATAAGAGTGATGTGTTTTGTAAACAAGAGTGAAGTAAAATCAGAATAAGAGTGATGTGTTTTGTAAACAAGAGTGAAGTAAAATCAGAATAAGAGTGATGTGTTTTGTAAACAAGAGTGAAGTAAAATCAGAATAAGAGTGATGTGTTTTGTAAACAAGAGTGAAGTAAATCACAATAAGTAGTGATGTTTTGTAAACAAGGAGTGAAGTAAAATCAGAATAAGAGTGGTGTGTTTTGTAAACAAGAGTGAAGTAAAATCATAATAAGAGTGATGTGTTTTGTAAACAAGAGTGAAATAAAATCAGAATAAGAGTGATGTGTTTTGTAAACATGAGTGAAGAAAATCAGAATAAGAGTGATGTGTTTTGTAAACAACAGTGAATTAAAATCATGCTAAGAGTGATGTGTTTTGTAAACAAGAGTGAAGTAAAATCACAATAAGAGTGATGTGTTTGTAACAAGAGTGAAGTAAATCAGAATAAGAGTGATGTGTTTGTAAACAAGAGTGAAGTAAAATCACAATAAGAGTGATGTCTTTTGTAAACAAGATGTGAAGTAAAATCACAATAAGAGTGATGTGTTTTGTAAACAAGAGTGAAGTAAAATCATAATAAGAGTGAATTGTTTTGTAAACAAGAGATGAAGTAAAATCACAATAAGAATTGATGTGTTTTGTAAACAAGAGTGAAGTAAAATCACAATAAGCGTGATGTGTTTTGTAAACAAGAGTGAAGTAAAATCAGAATAAGAGTGATTGTTTTGTAAACAAGAGTGAAGTAAAATCACAATAAGAGTGATGTGTTTTGTAAACAAGAGTGAAGTAAAATCACAATAAGAGTGATGTGTTTTGTAAACAAGAGTGAAGTAAAATCAGAATAAGAGTGATGTGTTTTGTAAACAAGAGTGAAGTAAAATCAGAATAAGAGTGATGTGTTTTGTAAACAAGAGTGAAGTAAAATCAGAATAAGAGTGATGTGTTTTGTAAACAAGAGTGAAGTAAAATCACAATAAGAGTGATGTGTTTTGTAAACAAGAGTGAAGTAAAATCACAATAAGAGTGATTGTTTTTGTAAACAAGAGTGAAGTAAAATCACAATAAGAGTGATGTGTTTTGTAAACAGGAGTGAAGTAAAATCAGAATAAGAGTGATGTGTTTGTAAACAAGAGTGAAGTAAAATCAGAATAAGAGTGATGTGTTTTGTAAACAAGAGTGAAGTAAAATCAGAATAAGAGTGATGTGTTTGTAAACAAGAGTGAAGTAAAATCAGAATAAGAGTGATGTGTTTGTAAACAAGAGTGAAGTAAAATCAGAATAAGAGTGATGTGTTTTGTAAACAAGAGTGAAGTAAAATCACAATAAGAGTGATGTGTTTGTAAACAAGAGTGAAGTAAAATCACAATAAGAGTGATTTGTTTTGTAAACAAGAGTGAAGTAAAATCACAATAAGAGTGATGTGTTTTGTAAACAAGAGTGAAGTAAAATCAGAATAAGAGTGATGTGTTTTGTAAACAAGAGTGAAGTAAAATCAGAATAAGAGTGATGTGTTTTGTAAACAAGAGTGAAGTAAAATCAGAATAAGAGTGATGTGTTTTGTAAACAAGAGTGAAGTAAAATCAGAATAAGAGTGATGTGTTTTGTAAACAAGAGTGAAGTAAAATCAGAATAAGAGTGATGTGTTTGTAAACAAGAGTGAAGTAAAATCACAATAAGAGTGATATGTTTTGTAAACAAGAGTGAAGTAAAATCAGAATAAGAGTGATGTGTTTTGTAAACAAGAGTGAAGTAAAATCACAATAAGAGTGATGTGTTTTGTAAACAAGAGTGAAGTAAAATCAGAATAAGAGTGATGTGTTTTGTAAACAAGAGTGAAGTAAAATCATAATAAGAGTGATTTGTTTGTAAACAAGAGTGAAGTAAAATCACAATAAGAGTGATGTGTTTTGTAAACAAGAGTGAAGTAAAATCACAATAAGAGTGATGTGTTTTGTAAACAAGAGTGAAGTAAAATCAGAATAAGAGTGATGTGTTTTGTAAACAAGAGTGAAGTAAAATCACAATAAGAGTGATGTGTTTTGTAAACAAGAGTGAAGTAAAATCACAATAAGAGTGATGTGTTTTGTAAACAAGAATGAAGTAAAATCAGAATAGAGTGAGTGTTTTGTAAACAAGAGTGAAGTAAAATCACAATAAGAGTGATGTGTTTTGTAAACAAGAGTGAAGTAAAATCAGAATAAGAGTGATGTGTTTTGTAAACAAGAGTGAAGTAAAATCAGAATAAGAGTGATGTGTTTTGTAAACAAGAGTGAAGTAAAATCAGAATAAGAGTGAAAGTAAAATCATGCTAAGAGTGATGTGTTTTGTAAACAAGAGTGAAGTAAAATCAGAATAAGAGTGATGTGTTTTGTAAACAAGAGTGAAGTAAAATAATGCTAAGAGTGATGTGTTTTGTAAACAAAGTGAAGTAAAATGCTAAGAGTGATGTGTTTTGTAAACAAGAGTGAATTAAATCAGAATAAGAGTGATGTGTTTTGTAAACAAGAGTGAAGTAAAATCAGAATAAGAGTGATGTGTTTTTTTAACAAGAGTGAAGTAAAATCATAATAAGAGTGATGTATTTGTAAACAAGAGTGAAGTAAAATCAGCTAAGAGTGATGTGTTTTGTAAACAAGAGTGAAGTAAAATCAGAATAAGAGTGATGTGTTTTGTAAACAAGAGTGAAGTAAAATCAGAATAAGAGTGATGTGTTTTGTAAACAAGAGTGAAGTAAAATCAGAATAAGAGTGATGTGTTTTGTAAACAAGAGTGAAGTAAAATCAGAATAAGAGTGATGATGTGTTTTGTAAACAAGAGTGAAGTAAAATCAAAATAAGAGTGATGTGTTTTGTAAACAAGAGTGAAGTAAAATCACAATAAGAGTGATATGTTTTGTAAACAAGAGTGAAGTAAAATCAGAATAAGAGTGATGTGTTTTGTAAACAAGAGTGAAGTAAAATCAAAATAAGAGTGATGTGGTTTGTAAACAAGAGTGAAGTAAAATCAGAATAAGAGTGATATGTTTTGTAAACAAGAGTGAAGTAAAATCAGAATAAGAGTGATGTGTTTTGTAAACAAGAGTGAAGTAAAATCACAATAAGAGTGATGTGTTTTGTAAACAAGAGTGAAGTAAAATCAAGAAAACAGAGTGAAGTGTTTTGTAAACAAGAGTGAAGTAAAATCACAATAAGAGTGATTGTTTTGTAAACAAGAGTGAAGTAAAATCACAATAAGAGTGATGTGTTTTGTAAACAAGAGTGAAGTAAAATCACATAAGAGTGATTTGTTTTGTAAACAAGAGTGAAGTAAAATCAGAATAAGAGTGATGTGTTTTGTAAACAAGAGTGAAGTAAAATCAGAATAAGAGTGATGTGTTTTGTAAACAAGAGTGAAGTAAAATCAGAATAAGAGTGATGTGTTTTGTAAACAAGAGTGAAGTAAAATCAGAATAAGAGTGATTGTTTTGTAAACAAGAGTGAAGTAAAATCACAGAATAAGAGTGATGTGTTTTGTAAACAAGAATGAAGTAAAATCAGAATAAGAGTGATGTGTTTTGTAAACAAGAGTGAAGTAAAATCAAAATAAGAGTGATTGTTTTGTAAACAAGAGTGAAGTAAAATCAGAATAAGAGTGAAGTAAAAATCATGCTAAGAGTGATGTGTTTTGTAAACAAGAGTGAAGTAAAATCAGAATAAGAGTGATGTGTTTTGTAAACAAGAGTGAAGTAAAATCATGCTAAGAGTGATGTGTTTTGTAAACAAGAGTGAAGTAAAATCAGAATAAGAGTGATGTGTTTTGTAAACAAGAGTGAATTAAATCAGAATAAGAGTGATGTGTTTTGTAAACAAGAGTGAAGTAAAATCAGAATAAGAGTGATGTGTTTGTAAACAAGAGTGAAGTAAAGTAAAATCTGCTAAGAGTGATGTGTTTTGTAAACAAGAGTAATGTGTTTTGTAAACAAGAGTGAAGTAAAATCACAATAAGAGTGATGTGTTTTGTAAACAAGAGTGAAGTAAAATCAGAATAAGAGTGATGTGTTTGTAAACAAGAGTGAAGTAAAATCACAATAAGAGTGATGTGTTTTGTAAACAAGAGTGAAGTAAAATCAGAACAGAGTGTGAAGTGTTTGTAAACAAGAGTGAAGTAAAATCACAATAAGAGTGATTTGTTTTGTAAACAAGAGTGAAGTAAAATCACAATAAGAGTGATGTGTTTTGTAAACAAGAGTGAAGTAAAATCACAATAAGAGTGATTTGTTTTGTAAACAAGAGTGAAGTAAAATCACAATAAGAGTGATGGTTTTGTAAACAAGAGTGAAGTAAAATCAGAATAAGAGTGATGTGTTTGTAAACAAGAGTGAAGTAAAATCACAATAAGGGTGATGTGTTTTGTAAACAAGAATGAAGTAAAATCAGAATAAGAGTGATTTGTTTTGTAAACAAGAGGGAAGTAAAATCACAATAAGAGTGATGTGTTTTGTAAACAAAGAGTGAAGTAAAATCAGAATAAGAGTGATGTGTTTTGTAAACAAGAGTGAAGTAAAATCAAAATAAGAGTGATGTGTTTTGTAAAAAAGAATGAAGTAAAAATCAGAATAACGAGTGAAGTAAAATCATGCTAAGAGTGATGTGTTTGTAAACAAGAGTGAAGTAAAATCATGCTAAGAGTGATGTGTTTTGTAAACAAGAGTGAAGTAAAATCATGATAAGAGTGATGTATTTGTAAACAAGAGTGAAGTAAAATAATGCTAAGAGTGATGTGTTTTGTAAACAAGAGTGAAGTAAAATCATAATAAGAGTGATATGTTTTGTAAACAAGAGTGAAGTAAAATCATAATAAGAGTGATGTGTTTTGTAAACACAGAGTGAAGTAAAATCAGAATAAGAGTGATGTGTTTTGTAAACAAGAGTGAAGTAAAATCATGCTAAGAGTGATGTGTTTTTGTAAACAAGAGTGAGTGAAGTAAAATCATAATAAGAGTGATGTGTTTTGTAAACAAGAGTGAAGTAAAATCAGAATAAGAGTGATGTGTTTTGTAAACAAGAGTGAAGTAAAATCAGAATAAGAGTGATGTGTTTTGTAAACAAGAGTGAAGTAAAATCAGAATAAGAGTGATGTGTTTTGTAAACAAGAGTGAAGTAAAATCAAAATAAGAGTGATGTGTTTGTAAACAGAGTGAAGTAAAATCACAATAAGAGTGATGTGTTTTGTAAACAAGAGTGAAGTAAAATCAGAATAAGAGTGATGTGTTTTGTAAACAAGAGTGAAGTAAAATCACAATAAGAGTGATGTGTTTTGTAAACAAGAGTGAAGTAAAATCAGAAAAGAGTGAGTGTGTGTTTTGTAAACAAGAGTGAAGTAAAATCACAATAAGAGTGATGTGTTTTGTAAACAAGAGTGAAGTAAAATCACAATAAGAGTGATGTGTTTTGTAAACAAGAGTGAAGTAAAATCAGAATAAGAGTGATTTTTTGTAAACAAGAGTGAAGTAAAATCACAATAGAGTGATGTGTTTTGTAAACAAGAGTGAAGTAAAATCAGAATAAGAGTGATGGTTTTGTAAACAAGAGTGAAGTAAAATCATAATAAGAGTGATTGTTTTGTAAACAAGAGTGAAGTAAAATCAGAATAAGAGTGATGTGTTTTGTAAACAAGAGTGAAGTAAAATCACAATAAGAGTGATGTTTTGTAAACAAGAGTGAAGTAAAATCACAATAAGAGTGATGTGTTTTGTAAACAAGAGTGAAGTAAATCAGAATAAGAGTGATTTGTTTTGTAAACAAGAGTGAAGTAAAATCACAATAAGAGTGATGTGTTTTGTAAACAAGAAGTGAAGTAAAATCAGAATAAGAGTGATGTGTTTTGTAAACAAGAGTGAAGTAAAATCAAAATAAGAGTATGTGTTTTGTAAACAAGAGTGAAGTAAAATCAGAATAAGAGTGAAGTAAAATCATGCTAAGAGTGATGTGTTTTGTAAACAAGAGTGAAGTAAAATCATGAATAAGAGTGATGTGTTTTGTAAACAAGAGTGAAGTAAAATCATGAATAAGAGTGATTGTTTTGTAAACAAGAGTGAAGTAAAATAAGAATAAGAGTGATGTGTTTGTAAACAACAGTGAAGTAAATCATAATAAGAGTGATATGTTTTGTAAACAAGAGTGAAGTAAAATCATAATAAGAGTGATGTGTTTTGTAACAAGAGTGAAGTAAAATCATAATAAGAGTGATGTTTTGTAAACAAGAGTGAAGTAAAATCAGCTAAGAGTGATGCATTTTGTAAACAAGAGTGAAGTAAAATCATATAAGAGTGATGTGTTTTGTAAACAAGAGTGAAGTAAAATCAGAATAAGAGTGATGTGTTTTGTGAACAAGAGTGAAGTAAAATCAGAATAAGAGTGATGTGTTTTGTGAACAAGAGTGAAGTAAAATCAGAATAAGAGTGATGTGTTTTGTAAACAAGAGTGAAGTAAAATCAAAAAGAGTGATGTGGTTTGTAAACAAGAGTGAAGTAAAATCAATAAGAGTGAGTGAGTGTTTGTAAACAAGAGTGAAGTAAAATCAGAATAAGAGTGATGTGTTTTGTAAACAAGAGTGAAGTAAAATCAGAATAAGAGTGATGTGTTTTGTAAACAAGAGTGAAGTAAAATCAGAATAAGAGTGATGTGTTTTGTAAACAAGAGTGAAGTAAAATCACAATAAGAGTGATGTGTTTTGTAAACAAGAGTGAAGTAAAATCATGCTAAGAGTGATGTGTTTGTAAACAAGAGTGAAGTAAAATCAGCTAAGAGTGATGTGTTTTGTAAACAAGAGTGAAGTAAAATCATGCTAAGAGTGATGTGTTTTGTAAACAAGAGTGAATTAAATCATAATAAGAGTGATGTTTTGAAAAAACAAGAGTGAAGTAAAATCATAATAAGAGTGATGTGTTTTGTAAACAACAGTGAAGTAAAATCTAAGAGAGTGATGTTTTGTAAACAAGAGTGAAGTAAAATCATGCTAAGAGTGATGTGTTTTGTAAACAAGAGTGAAGTAAAATCATAATAAGAGTGATGTGTTTTGTAAACAAGAGTGAAGTAAAATCAGAATAAGAGTGATGTGTTTTGTAAACAAGAGTGAAGTAAAATCAGAATAAGAGTGATGTGTTTTGTAAACAAGAGTGAAGTAAAATCAGAATAAGAGTGATGTGTTTTGTAAACAAGAGTGAAGTAAAATCAAAATAAGAGTGATGTGTTTGTAAACAAGAGTGAAGTAAAATCACAATAAGAGTGATGTGTTTTGTAAACAAGAGTGAAGTAAAATCAGAATAAGAGTGATGTGTTTTGTAAACAAGAGTGAAGTAAAATCACAATAAGAGTGATTGTTTGTAAACAAGAGTGAAGTAAAATCAGAAAAAGAGTGATGTGTTTGTAAACAAGAGTGAAGTAAAATCAAATAAGAGTGAAGTGTTTTTAAACAAGAGTGAAGTAAAATCACAATAAGAGTGATGTGTTTTGTAAACAAGAGTGAAGTAAAATCACAATAGAGTGATGTGTTTTGTAAACAAGAGTGAAGTAAAATCACAATAAGAGTGATTTGTTTTGTAAACAAGAGTGAAAGTAAAATCACAATAAGAGTGATGTGTTTGTAAACAAGAGTGAAGTAAAATCAGAATAAGAGTGATGTGTTTTTGTAAACAAGAGTGAAGTAAAATCAGAATAAGAGTGATGTGTTTTGTAAACAAGAGTGAAGTAAAATCAGAATAAGAGTGATGTGTTTTGTAAACAAGAGTGAAGTAAAATCAGAATAAGAGTGATGTGTTTTGTAAACAAGAGTGAAGTAAAATCACAATAAGAGTGATGTGTTTTGTAAACAAGAGTGAAGTAAAATCACAATAAGAGTGATGTGTTTTGTAAACAAGAGTGAAGTAAAATCAAAATAAGAGTGATGTTTTGTAAACAAGAGTGAAGTAAAATCAGAATAAGAGTGATGGTTTTGTAAACAAGAGTGAAGTAAAATCATGCTAAGAGTGATGTGTTTTGTAAACAAGAGTGAAGTAAAATCAGAATAAGAGTGATGTGTTTTGTAAAACAAGAGTGAAGTAAAAATAATGCTAAGAGTGATGTGTTTTGTAAACAAGAGTGAAGTAAAATCATGCTAAGAGTGATGTGTTTTGTAAACAACAGTGAATAAAATCATAATAAGAGTGATGTGTTTTGTAAACAACAGTGAAGTAAAAGTAAAGTCATAAAAGAGTGATGTGTTTTGTAAACAACAGTGAAGTAAAATCATATAAGAGTGATGTATTTTGTAAACAAGAGTGAAGTAAAATCATGCTAAGAGTGATGTGTTTTGTAAACAAGAGTGAAGTAAAATCATAATAAGAGTGATGTGTTTTGTAAACAAGAGTGAAGTAAAATCATGCTAAGAGTGATGTGTTTTGTAAACAAGAGTAATGTGTTTGTAAACAAGAGTGAAGTAAAATCACAATAAGAGTGATGTGTTTGTAAACAAGAGTGAAGTAAAATCAGAATAAGAGTGATTGTTTTGTAAACAAGAGTGAAGTAAAATCACAATAAGAGTGATGTGTTTTGTAAACAAGAGTGAAGTAAAATCAGAATAAGAGTGATGTGTTTTGTAAACAAGAGTGAAGTAAAATCAGAATAAGAGTGATGTGTTTTGTAAACAAGAGTGAAGTAAAATCAAAATAAGAGTGATGTGTTTTGTAAACAAGAGTGAAGTAAAATCAGAATAAGAGTGATGTGTTTTGTAAACAAGAGTGAAGTAAAATCATAATAAGAGTGATGTGTTTTGTAAACAAGAGTGAAGTAAAATCAGAATAAGAGTGATGTGTTTGTAAACAAGAGTGAAGTAAAAGTAAAATCATGCTAGGAGTGATGTGTTTGTAAACAAGAGTGAAGTAAAAAATAAAATAATGCTAAGAGTGATGTGTTTGTAAACAAGAGTGAAGTAAAATAATGCTAAGAGTGATGTGTTTTGTAAACAACAGTGAATAAATCATAATAAGAGTGATATGTTTTGTAAACAACAGTGAAGTAAAATCATAATAAGAGTGATGTGTTTTGTAAGCAACAGTGAAGTAAAATCATAATAAGAGTGATGTATTTTGTAAACAAGAGTGAAGTAAAATCATGCTAAGAGTGATGCGTTTTGTAAACAAGAGTGAAGTAAAATCATAATAAGAGTGATGTGTTTTGTAAACAAGAGTGAAGTAAAATCATGCTAAGAGTGATGTGTTTTGTAAACAAGAGTGATGTGTTTTGTAAACAAGAGTGAAGTAAAATCATAATAAGAGTGATGTGTTTTGTAAACAAGAGTGAAGTAAGATCATGCTAATGTGAGAAAATATTACTATTTTAAAACAAGCTTAAGATAGATAATTAATCATGCAGCAAATGAAGATCTGAATATCTCGTCTTGTAATCTTCAAGCTATTAACAACACATACACTCCGAATCTACTTGAAATTAAATTAATCAATAGAACAAACCCCAGACACAGAAATTCCCATAGAATGAAACTTCTTAGCATTTTGCCTTCTAGACTTAGTCGAATTATTCGTCACAAAAACAAGCTTTTCCCCTGCTCAAATTGACATACAATTTCCATATCACACCCAATTATTTGGTCGCAGAATTTGGAAGGAAATCGAAACATCAACAGATGTGAGCGGCAGCGGGGAGATTGATGAGGCCGATGACGGCGGTGATGATGATGATGGCCCTGAGAGCGGCATGTGGAAGAGTTGCGTGACTATCACCGTTACGGCCATGACGGCGTTGGAGAGTTGGAGAGGGCGGTTTTGCAGCCGGCGTTGTGGTTGACGGCGGATCTGGAGAAGGCGCCGGTGGTGACGTAGCAGGAGGGGGAGGATCCGACGATGTTCATGATCCTATTTTAATTTTCATATTGTAATTTCCAAAAATACCCTTGGCCTATTTTATATTATTAAAAAAATAATATTTGTTCCATTAAGATGTGTGGTGGGATTTGTTCTCTAGTTATACACAATATTATTAATATATATATATATATATATATATAGGGAGATGATCAAAATAAGTATGTGTTTAAATCCAGAAATGCAGACCAAATCTTGACCCTAGGATTAGATGATCTAATGGTCAATAATTAACCAAAAACACGGAAGGTCATAATTAAGCAATTTAGGTCATATTATAATATTTGAGTTTAATGTCATGCTAAGATCGTTTTAGGTCATGCTTTGTTAGCATGACCTAAAAATTACCTAATTATGACCTAAAAGTGACCTAAATTATGATATTGTTCTGCGTTTCTGTATTTAAATCTAGTTTTGCATAGATCAAAACCCTATATATATATATAATATATATATATATTATATATAGGATTGTATTCAATGTCGAACTAATTTTAAGAACCGAACCAGAGACCAAATCTTGTCCACCCATTTTGATAATCTTGTGGTCATAATTAATTCAAGCAATAATATCAAATAAACCTAAATCTATTAAAAATTCGAAAATAGTGCTTGAGGATGGTTTGTAATTTTGTAATGTAACGTTATTAAGTTTTCCATGATTCAAGCCAGGTAAATATAGCAAAGATTCTTTTCGATCAAAATCAAAATGCAATCTCTATTTCTCAATTAAATCTCCAAGACCATTCCATCATTCAATGGAAGATTCAAGCAGCCCTACGCCTAGAACAGATTTTACTGGTACGTCAATGGACGCCTCGAGCAATCATTCTCCCAAAACTGATTTTACACATGAATCAATGAACGTACATGGAACTGCTTCTACCGAAATTAATCAAGAAAATCAGGGTACAACTTTTGATGAGTTACAATCTTTAGTTGGCAGCTTGATTTTTAAATCGTCGGAGGATGAATCAGCCAATTCAGGTCAGTATATTGAATTTTATTGTTTATGTTATGCTATGCGATACAGTTATATCGAATTTAGATTAATTTTTATTATCTACTTACTTTGATGAATAATATATTCGATAAATCCAATGGTTTTGTTTGTGTTATGAATGTCAAATAATAATAACACTATGCTTTTAGGATGCTTGCTTTGAATATCGAATGATAATAGTATTATGTGCTTTGTTTATGTAATGAACTGATTTTTAGTTGCGGTGAACAAATTTTCATTCTTAATGAACTGTTGTATTGTTAATTTTTTTAAGAATTTTTAAGAATCGTGTTTAGTGCAACGGATCTATTTTGTAAATAATGTTATTATTCTTTTTATGTTTTAATCTATTGACGTCAATGGAACACTTTTATTAATGAATCTTTAGTGTATGGTGTATTGATGTATTCTATCCTTTATCGAAGAAATGAACTTTTGTTCATCCGGAATGAACTACTTTATATTGTTGTAATGATCTATTTCAATTTCTGATTTTATTCTTTTTAGTGACTAGTGTTATTATTCATTCCGCATTTAACTGTATTGATGATCTGTTTTCATTTTGAATGAACCATTTTCGGTTTTCTTATATCTAATGATTTTCTTTTCTTTTTATCTTAGTGTGATACATCCTTGATTATCTGTCCCAGATGAAGCCATTTATAGGCCCGAAATTTCGAACCCTTGATTCAGATTCAGAATCATCTCAAGAAAGACGACATCCATCATTTTGTAGGTTAACAATTATATGTCACGTGTGGTAATTTTCCTACGTAATGAACTGTTTTTTGTATAGGCTGAACTTTTCGTGGTTGCTTGTTCTAATATTACCTCTTTATATCAATGAAACAAACCAAATTATTGCCTAATTTCATGCTAAAATATCCATATTATGATTATGGAAAATCATATCTTTCAGAAATTTGAAAAGATTTATTATTTCCTAATTTCAAGCTAAAATATCTAGTATAATTATGGAAAATCAAATCCTCAAATTCTGTCTCATTGTACAATCTTCACATGCCTTTTTTCACACCTTTTCTATCTTTTTCTATAAAAAAATGTGAATTAAATCATAATAAAGATTGATTTAAAATGTTTTGTAACAACATTGAAGTAAAATCATAATAAGAGTAATGGGTTTTGTAAGCAACAGTGAAGTACATCACTAATCAGAGTGATGTATTTTGTGCTCCAACAAACAAGAGTGAAGTAAAATCATGCTAAGAGTGATGCATTTTGTAAACAAGAGTGAAGTAAAATCATAATAAGAGTGATGTGTTTTGTAAACAAGAGTGAAGTAAAATCAGAATAAGAGTGATGTGTTTTGTAAATAAGAGTGAAGTAAAATCAGAATAAGAGTGATGTGTTTTGTAAACAAGAGTGAAGTAAAATCAGAATAAGAGGGATGTGTTTTGTAAACAAGAGTGAAGTAAAATCAAAATAAGAGTGATGTGGTTTGTAAACATGAGTGAAGTAAAATCACAATAAGAGTGATGTGTTTTATAAATAGGAGTGAAGTAAAATCAGAATAAGAGTGATGTGTTTTATAAACAAGAGTGAAGTAAAATCAGAATAAGAGTGATGTGTTTTGTAAACAAGAGTAAAGTAAAATCAGAATAAGAGTGATGTGTTTTGTAAGCAAGAGTGAAGTAAAATCACAATAAGAGTGATATGTTTTGTAAACAAG
This sequence comes from Salvia splendens, assembly GCF_004379255.2. Classification (NCBI taxonomy): domain Eukaryota; kingdom Viridiplantae; phylum Streptophyta; class Magnoliopsida; order Lamiales; family Lamiaceae; genus Salvia; species Salvia splendens. The sequence continues at coordinate 23,336,066 of NC_056032.1, read as the reverse complement.
AGTGAAGTAAAATCAGAATAAGAGTGAAGTGTTTTGTAAACAAGAGTGAAGTAAAATCAAAATAAGAGTTATGTGTTTTGTAAACAAGAGTGAAGTAAAATCAGAATAAGAGTGAAGTAAAATCATGCTAAGAGTGATGTGTTTTGTAAACAACAGTGAAGTAAAATAATGCTAAGAGTGATGTGTTTTGTAAACAACAGTGAATTAAATCATAATAAGAGTGATGTGTTTTGTAAACAACAGTGAAGTAAAATCATAATAAGAGTGATGTGTTTTGTAAGCAACAGTGAAGTAAAATCATAATAAGAGTGATGTATTTTGTAAACAAGAGTGAAGTAAAATCATGCTAAGAGTGATGCGTTTTGTAAACAAGAGTGAAGTAAAATCATAATAAGAGTGATGTGTTTTGTAAACAAGACTGAAGTAAAATCAGAATAAGAGTGATGTGTTTTGTAAACAAGAGTGAAGTAAAATCAGAATAAGAGTGATGTGTTTTGTAAACAAGAGTGAAGTAAAATCAAAATAAGAGTGATGTTGTTTGTAAACATGAGTGAAGTAAAATCACAATAAGAGTGATGTGTTTTGTAAATAGGAGTGAAGTAAAATCAGAATAAGAGTGATGTGTTTTGTAAACAAGAGTGAAGTAAAATCACAATAAGAGTGATATGTTTTGTAAACAAGAGTGAAGTAAAATCAGAATAAGAGTGAAGTGTTTTGTAAACAAGAGTGAAGTAAAATCACAATAAGAGTGATGTGTTTTGTAAACAAGAGTGAAGTAAAATCACAATAAGAGTGATGTGTTTTGTAAACAAGAGTGAAGTAAAATCACAATAAGAGTGATTTGTTTTGTAAACAAGAGTGAAGTAAAATCACAATAAGAGTTATGTGTTTTGTAAATAGGAGTGAAGTAAAATCAGAATAAGAGTGATGTGTTTTGTAAACAAAAGTGAAGAAAAATCAGAATAAGAGTGATGTGTTTTGTAAACAAGAGTGAAGTAAAATCAGAATAAGAGTGATGTGTTTTATAAACAAGAGTGAAGTAAAATCAGAATAAGAGTGATGTGTTTTGTAAACAAGAGTAAAGTAAAATCAGAATAAGAGTGATGTGTTTTGTAAACAAGAGTGAAGTAAAATCACAATAAGAGTGATATGTTTTGTAAACAAGAGTGAAGTAAAATCAGAATAAGAGTGAAGTGTTTTGTAAACAAGAGTGAAGTAAAATCACAATAAGAGTGATGTCTTTTGTAAACAAGAGTGAAGTAAAATCACAATAAGAGTGATGTGTTTTGTAAACAAGAGTGAAGTAAAATCATAATAAGAGTGATTTGTTTTGTAAACAAGAGAGAAGTAAAATCACAATAAGAATGATGTGTTTTGTAAACAAGAGTGAAGTAAAATCACAATAAGAGTGATGTGTTTTGTAAACAAGAGTGAAGTAAAATCAGAATAAGAGTGAATTGTTTTGTAAACAAGAGTGAAGTAAAATTACAATAAGAGTGATGTGTTTTGTAAACAAGAGTGAAGTAAAATCACAATAAGGGTGATGTGTTTTGTAAACAAGAATGAAGTAAAATCAGAATAAGAGTGATTTGTTTTGTAAACAAGAGGGAAGTAAAATCACAATAAGAGTGATGTGTTTTGTAAACAAGAATGAAGTAAAATCAGAATAAGAGTGATGTGTTTTGTAAACAAGAGTGAAGTAAAATCACAATAAGAGTGATGTGTTTTGTAAACAAGAGTGAAGTAAAATCACAATAAGAGTGATTTGTTTTGTAAACAAGAGTGAAGTAAAATCACAATAAGAGTTATGTGTTTTGTAAATAGGAGTGAAGTAAAATCAGAATAAGAGTGATGTGTTTTGTAAACAAAAGTGAAGAAAAATCAGAATAAGAGTGATGTGTTTTGTAAACAAGAGTGAAGTAAAATCAGAATAAGAGTGATGTGTTTTATAAACAAGAGTGAAGTAAAATCAGAATAAGAGTGATGTGTTTTGTAAACAAGAGTGAAGTAAAATCACAATAAGAGTGATGTGTTTTGTAAACAAGAGTGAAGTAAAATCACAATAAGAGTGATGTGTTTTGTAAACAAGAGTGAAGTAAAATCACAATAAGAGTGATTTGTTTTGTAAACAAGAGTGAAGTAAAATCACAATAAGAGTTATGTGTTTTGTAAATAGGAGTGAAGTAAAATCAGAATAAGAGTGATGTGTTTTGTAAACAAAAGTGAAGAAAAATCAGAATAAGAGTGATGTGTTTTGTAAACAAGAGTGAAGTAAAATCAGAATAAGAGTGATGTGTTTTATAAACAAGAGTGAAGTAAAATCAGAATAAGAGTGATGTGTTTTGTAAACAAGAGTAAAGTAAAATCAGAATAAGAGTGATGTGTTTTGTAAACAAGAGTGAAGTAAAATCACAATAAGAGTGATATGTTTTGTAAACAAGAGTGAAGTAAAATCAGAATAAGAGTGAAGTGTTTTGTAAACAAGAGTGAAGTAAAATCACAATAAGAGTGATTTCTTTTGTAAACAAGAGTGAAGTAAAATCACAATAAGAGTGATGTGTTTTGTAAACAAGAGTGAAGTAAAATCATAATAAGAGTGATTTGTTTTGTAAACAAGAGAGAAGTAAAATCACAATAAGAATGATGTGTTTTGTAAACAAGAGTGAAGTAAAATCACAATAAGAGTGATGTGTTTTGTAAACAAGAGTGAAGTAAAATCAGAATAAGAGTGAATTGTTTTGTAAACAAGAGTGAAGTAAAATTACAATAAGAGTGATGTGTTTTTGTAAACAAGAGTGAAGTAAAATCACAATAAGGGTGATGTGTTTTGTAAACAAGAATGAAGTAAAATCAGAATAAGAGTGATTTGTTTTGTAAACAAGAGGGAAGTAAAATCACAATAAGAGTGATGTGTTTTGTAAACAAGAATGAAGTAAAATCAGAATAAGAGTGATGTGTTTTGTAAACAAGAGTGAAGTAAAATCAAAATAAGAGTTATGTGTTTTGTAAACAAGAGTGAAGTAAAATCAGAATAAGAGTGAAGTAAAATCATGCTAAGAGTGATGTGTTTTGTAAACAAGAGTGAAGTAAAATCATGCTAAGAGTGATGTGTCTTGTAAACAAGAGTGAAGTAAAATAATGCTAAGAGTGATGTGTTTTGTAAACAACAGTGAAGTAAAATAATGCTAAGAGTGATGTGTTTTGTAAACAACAGTGAATTAAATCATAATAAGAGTGATATGTTTTGTAAACAACAGTGAAGTAAAATCATAATAAGAGTGATGTGTTTTGTAAGCAACAGTGAAGTAAAATCATAATAAGAGTGATGTATTTTGTAAACAAGAGTGAAGTAAAATCATGCTAAGAGTGATGCGTTTTGTAAACAAGAGTGAAGTAAAATCATAATAAGAGTGATGTGTTTTGTAAACAAGAGTGAAGTAAAATCAGAATAAGAGTGATGTGTTTTGTAAATAAGAGTGAAGTAAAATCAGAATAAGAGTGATGTGTTTTGTAAACAAGAGTGAAGTAAAATCAGAATAAGAGTGATGTGTTTTGTAAACAAGAGTGAAGTAAAATCAAAATAAGAGTGATGTGGTTTGTAAACATGAGTGAAGTAAAATCACAATAAGAGTGATGTGTTTTGTAAATAGGAGTGAAGTAAAATCAGAATAAGAGTGATGTGTTTTGTAAACAAGAGTGAAGTAAAATCAAAATAAGAGTGATGTGGTTTGTAAACATGAGTGAAGTAAAATCACAATAAGAGTGATGTGTTTTGTAAATAGGAGTGAAGTAAAATCAGAATAAGAGTGATGTGTTTTGTAAACAAGAGTGAAGTAAAATCACAATAAGAGTGATATGTTTTGTAAACAAGAGTGAAGTAAAATCAGAAACAGAGTGAAGTGTTTTGTAAACAAGAGTGAAGTAAAATCACAATAAGAGTGATTTGTTTTGTAAACAAGAGTGAAGTAAAATCACAATAAGAGTGATGTGTTTTGTAAACAAGAGTGAAGTAAAATCACAATAAGAGTGATTTGTTTTGTAAACAAGAGTGAAGTAAAATCACAATAAGAGTGATGTGTTTTGTAAATAGGAGTGAAGTAAAATCAGAATAAGAGTGATGTGTTTTGTAAACAAGAGTGAAGTAAAATCACAATAAGGGTGATGTGTTTTGTAAACAAGAATGAAGTAAAATCAGAATAAGAGTGATTTGTTTTGTAAACAAGAGGGAAGTAAAATCACAATAAGAGTGATGTGTTTTGTAAACAAGAATGAAGTAAAATCAGAATAAGAGTGATGTGTTTTGTAAACAAGAGTGAAGTAAAATCAAAATAAGAGTTATGTGTTTTGTAAACAAGAATGAAGTAAAATCAGAATAAGAGTGAAGTAAAATCATGCTAAGAGTGATGTGTTTTGTAAACAAGAGTGAAGTAAAATCATGCTAAGAGTGATGTGTCTTGTAAACAAGAGTGAAGTAAAATAATGCTAAGAGTGATGTGTTTTGTAAACAACAGTGAAGTAAAATAATGCTAAGAGTGATGTGTTTTGTAAACAACAGTGAATTAAATCATAATAAGAGTGATATGTTTTGTAAACAACAGTGAAGTAAAATCATAATAAGAGTGATGTGTTTTGTAAACAAGAGTGAAGTAAAATCATGCTAAGAGTGATGTGTTTTGTAAACAAGAGTAATGTGTTTTGTAAACAAGAGTGAAGTAAAATCACAATAAGGGTGATGTGTTTTGTAAACAAGAGTGAAGTAAAATCAGAATAAGAGTGATGTGTTTTGTAAACAAGAGTGAAGTAAAATCACAATAAGAGTGATATGTTTTGTAAACAAGAGTGAAGTAAAATCAGAAACAGAGTGAAGTGTTTTGTAAACAAGAGTGAAGTAAAATCACAATAAGAGTGATTTGTTTTGTAAACAAGAGTGAAGTAAAATCACAATAAGAGTGATGTGTTTTGTAAACAAGAGTGAAGTAAAATCACAATAAGAGTGATTTGTTTTGTAAACAAGAGTGAAGTAAAATCACAATAAGAGTGATGTGTTTTGTAAATAGGAGTGAAGTAAAATCAGAATAAGAGTGATGTGTTTTGTAAACAAGAGTGAAGTAAAATCACAATAAGGGTGATGTGTTTTGTAAACAAGAATGAAGTAAAATCAGAATAAGAGTGATTTGTTTTGTAAACAAGAGGGAAGTAAAATCACAATAAGAGTGATGTGTTTTGTAAACAAGAATGAAGTAAAATCAGAATAAGAGTGATGTGTTTTGTAAACAAGAGTGAAGTAAAATCAAAATAAGAGTTATGTGTTTTGTAAACAAGAATGAAGTAAAATCAGAATAAGAGTGAAGTAAAATCATGCTAAGAGTGATGTGTTTTGTAAACAAGAGTGAAGTAAAATCATGCTAAGAGTGATGTGTCTTGTAAACAAGAGTGAAGTAAAATAATGCTAAGAGTGATGTATTTTGTAAACAACAGTGAAGTAAAATAATGCTAAGAGTGATGTGTTTTGTAAACAACAGTGAATTAAATCATAATAAGAGTGATATGTTTTGTAAACAACAGTGAAGTAAAATCATAATAAGAGTGATGTGTTTTGTAAGCTACAGTGAAGTAAAATCATAATAAGAGTGATGTATTTTGTAAACAAGATTGAAGTAAAATCATGCTAAGAGTGATGCGTTTTGTAAACAAGAGTGAAGTAAAATCATAATAAGAGTGATGTGTTTTGTAAACAAGAGTGAAGTAAAATCAAAATAAGAGTGATGTGTTTTGTAAATAAGAGTGAAGTAAAATCAGAATAAGAGTGATGTGTTTTGTAAACGAGAGTGAAGTAAAATCAGAATAAGAGTGATGTGTTTTGTAAACAAGAGTGAAGTAAAATCAAAATAAGAGTGATGTGGTTTGTAAACATGAGTGAAGTAAAATCACAATAAGAGTGATGTGTTTTGTAAATAGGAGTGAAGTAAAATCAGAATAAGAGTGATGTGTTTTGTAAACAAGAGTGAAGTAAAATCACAATAAGAGTGATATGTTTTGTAAACAAGAGTGAAGTAAAATCAGAAACAGAGTGAAGTGTTTTGTAAACAAGAGTGAAGTAAAATCACAATAAGAGTGATGTGTTTTGTAAACAAGAGTGAAGTAAAATCACAATAAGAGTGATGTGTTTTGTAAACAAGAGTGAAGTAAAATCACAATAAGAGTGATTTGTTTTGTAAACAAGAGTGAAGTAAAATCACAATAAGCGTGATGTGTTTTGTAAATAGGAGTGAAGTAAAATCAGAATAAGAGTGATGTGTTTTGTAAACAAGAGTGAAGTAAAATCATAATAAGAGTGATTTGTTTTGTAAACAAGAGTGAAGTAAAATCAGAATAAGAGTGAAGTGTTTTGTAAACAAGAGTGAAGTAAAATCACAATAAGAGTGATGTGTTTTGTAAACAAGAGTGAAGTAAAATCACAATAAGGGTGATGTGTTTTGTAAACAAAAATGAAGTAAAATCAGAATAATAGTGATTTGTTTTGTAAACAAGAGGGATGTAAAATCACAGTAAGAGTGATGTGTTTTGTAAACAAGAATGAAGTAAAATCAGAATAAGAGTGATGTGTTTTGTAAACAAGAGTGGAGTAAAATCAAAATAAGAGTTATGTGTTTTGTAAACAAGAGTGAAGTAAAATCAGAATAAGAGTGAAGTAAAATCATGCTAAGAGTGATGTGTTTTGTAAACAAGAGTGAAGTAAAATCATGCTAAGAGTGATGTGTCTTGTAAACAAGAGTGAAGTAAAATAATGCTAAGAGTGATGTGTTTTGTAAACAACAGTGAAGTAAAATAATGCTAAGAGTGATGTGTTTTGTAAACAACAGTGAATTAAATCATAATAAGAGTGATATGTTTTGTAAACAACAGTGAAGTAAAATCATAATAAGAGTAATGTGTTTTGTAAGCAACAGTGAAGTAAAATCATAATAAGAGTGATGTATTTTGTAAACAAGAGTGAAGTAAAATCATGCTAAGAGTGATGCATTTTGTAAACAAGAGTGAAGTAAAATCATAATAAGAGTGATGTGTTTTGTAAACAAGAGTGAAGTAAAATCAGAATAAGAGTGATGTGTTTTGTAAATAAGAGTGAAGTAAAATCAGAATAAGAGTGATGTGTTTTGTAAACAAGAGTGAAGTAAAATCAGAATAAGAGCGATGTGTTTTGTAAACAAGAGTGAAGTAAAATCAAAATAAGAGTGATGTGGTTTGTAAACATGAGTGAAGTAAAATCACAATAAGAGTGATGTGTTTTATAAATAGGAGTGAAGTAAAATCAGAATAAGAGTGATGTGTTTTGTAAACAAGAGTGAAGTAAAATCACAATAAGAGTGATATGTTTTGTAAACAAGAGTTAAGTAAAATCAGAATAAGAGTGAAGAGTTTTGTAAACAAGAGTGAAGTAAAATCACAATAAGAGTGATGTGTTTTGTAAACAAGAGTGAAGTAAAATCATGCTAAGAGTGATGTGTCTTGTAAACAAGAGTGAAGTAAAATAATGCTAAAAGTGATGTGTTTTGTAAACAATAGTGAAGTAAAATAATGCTAAGAGTGATGTGTTTTGTAAACAACAGTGAATTAAATCATAATAAGAGTGATATGTTTTGAAAAGAACAGTGAAGTAAAATCATAATAAGAGTGATGTGTTTTGTAAGCAACAGTGAAGTAAAATCATAATAAGAGTGATGTATTTTGTAAACAAGAGTGAAGTAAAATCATGCTAAGAGTGATGCGTTTTGTAAACAAGAGTGAAGTAAAATCATAATAAGAGTGATGTGTTTTGTAAACAAGAGTGAAGTAAAATCAGAATAAGAGTGATGTGTTTTGTAAATAAGAGTGAAGTAAAATCAGAATAAGATTGATGTGTTTTGTAAACAAGAGTGAAGTAAAATCAGAATAAGAGTGATGTGTTTTGTAAACAAGAGTGAAGTAAAATCAAAATAAGAGTGATGTGGTTTGTAAACATGAGTGAAGTAAAATCACAATAAGAGTGATGTGTTTTGTAAATAGGAGTGAAGTAAAATCAGAATAAGAGTGATGTGTTTTGTAAACAAGAGTGAAGTAAAATCACAATAAGAGTGATATGTTTTGTAAACAAGAGTGAAGTAAAATCAGAAACAGAGTGAAGTGTTTTGTAAACAAGAGTGAAGTAAAATCACAATAAGAGTGAAGTGTTTTTTAAACAAGAGTGAAGTAAAATCACAATAAGAGTGATGTGTTTTGTAAACAAGAGTGAAGTAAAATCACAATAAGAGTGATGTGTTTTGTAAACAAGAGTGAAGTAAAATCACAATAAGAGTGATTTGTTTTGTAAACAAGAGTGAAGTAAAATCACAATAAGAGTGATGTGTTTTGTAAACAAGAGTGAAGTAAAATCACAATAAGAGTGATGTGTTTTTTAAACAAGAGTGAAGTAAAATCAGAATAAGAGTGATGTGTTTTGTAAACAAGAGTGAAGTAAAATCACAATAAGGGTGATGTGTTTTGTAAACAAGAGTGAAGTAAAATCAGAATAAGAGCGATTTGTTTTGTAAACAAGGGGGAAGTAAAATCACAATAAGAGTGATGTGTTTTGTAAACAAGAGTGAAGTAAAATCACAATAAGAGTGATGTGTTTTGTAAACAAGAGTGAAATAAAATCAAAATAAGAGTGATGTATTTTGTAAACAAGAGTGAAGTAAAATCAGAATAAGAGTGATGTGTCTTGTAAACAAGAGTGAAGTAAAATCATGCTAAGAGTGATGTGTTTTGTAAACAAGAGTGAAGTAAAATCATGCTAAGAGTGATGTGTCTTGTAAACAAGAGTGAAGTAATATAATGCTAAGAGTGATGTGTTTTGTAAACAACAGTGAAGTAAAATAATGCTAAGAGTGATGTGTTTTGTAAACAACAGTGAATTAAATCATAATAAGAGTGATATGTTTTGTAAACAACAGTGAAGTAAAGTCATAATAAGAGTGATGTGTTTTGTAAGCAACAGTGAAGTAAAATCATAATAAGAGTGATGTATTTTGTAAACAAGAGTGAAGTAAAATCATGCTAAGAGTGATGCGTTTTGTAAACAAGAGTGAAGTAAAATCATAATAAGAGTGATGTGTTTTGTAAACAAGAGTGAAGTAAAATCATGCTAAGAGTGATGTGTTTTGTAAACAAGAGTAATGTGTTTTGTAAACAAGAGTGAAGTAAAATCACAATAAGGGTGATGTGTTTTGTAAACAAGAGTGAAGTAAAATCAGAATAAGAGTGATTTGTTTTGTAAACAAGAGGGAAGTAAAATCACAATAAGAGTGATGTGTTTTGTAAACAAGAGTGAAGTAAAATCAGAATAAGAGTGATGTGTTTTGTAAACAAGAGTGAAGTAAAATCAGAATAAGAGTGATGTGTTTTGTAAACAAGAGTGAAGTAAAATCAAAATAAGAGTGATGTGTTTTGTAAACAAGAGTGAAGTAAAATCAGAATAAGAGTGATGTGTTTTGTAAACAAGAGTGAAGTAAAATCAGAATAAGAGTGATGTGTTTTGTAAACAAGAGTGAAGTAAAATCAGAATAAGAGTGATGTGTTTTGTAAACAAGAGTGAAGTAAAATCATGCTAGGAGTGATGTGTCTTGTAAACAAGAGTGAAGTAAAATAATGCTAAGAGTGATGTGTTTTGTAAACAACAGTGAAGTAAAATAATGCTAAGAGTGATGTGTTTTGTAAACAACAGTGAATTAAATCATAATAAGAGTGATATGTTTTGTAAACAACAGTGAAGTAAAATCATAATAAGAGTGATGTGTTTTGTAAGCAACAGTGAAGTAAAATCATAATAAGAGTGATGTATTTTGTAAACAAGAGTGAAGTAAAATCATGCTAAGAGTGATGCGTTTTGTAAACAAGAGTGAAGTAAAATCATAATAAGAGTGATGTGTTTTGTAAACAAGAGTGAAGTAAAATCATGCTAAGAGTGATGTGTTTTGTAAACAAGAGTGATGTGTTTTGTAAACAAGAGTGAAGTAAAATCATAATAAGAGTGATGTGTTTTGTAAACAAGAGTGAAGTAAGATCATGCTAATAGTGAGAAAATATTACTATTTTAAAACAAGCTTAAGATAGATAATTAATCATGCAGCAAATGAAGATCTGAATATCTCGTCTTGTAATCTTCAAGCTATTAACAACACATACACTCCGAATCTACTTGAAATTAATTAATCAATAGAAACAAACCCCAGACACAGAAATTCCCATAGAATGAAACTTCTTAGCATTTTGCCTTCTAGACTTAGTCGAATTATTCGTCACAAAAACAAGCTTTTTCCCCTGCTCAAAATTGACATACAATTTCCATATCACACCCAATTATTTGGTCGCAGAATTTGGAAGGAAATCGAAACATCAACAGATGTGAGCGGCAGCGGGGAGATTGATGAGGCCGATGACGGCGGTGATGATGATGATGGCCCTGAGAGCGGCATGTGGAAGAGTTGCGTGACTATCACCGTTACGGCCATGACGGCGTTGGAGAGGGCGGTTTTGCAGCCGGCGTTGTGGTTGACGGCGGATCTGGAGAAGGCGCCGGTGGTGACGTAGCAGGAGGGGGAGGATCCGACGATGTTCATGATCCTATTTTATATTTTCATATTGTAATTTCCAAAAATACCCTTGGCCTATTTTATATTATTAAAATAAATAATATTTGTTCCATTAAGATGTGTGGTTGGGATTTGTTCTCTAGTTATACACATAATATTATTAATATATATATATATATATATATATAGGGAGATGATCAAAATAAGTATGTGTTTAAATCCAGAAATGCAGACCAAATCTTGACCCTAGGATTAGATGATCTAATGGTCAATAATTAACCAAAAACACGGAAGGTCATAATTAAGCAATTTTAGGTCATATTATAATATTTGAGTTTAATGTCATGCTAAGATCGTTTTAGGTCATGCTTTGTTAGCATGACCTAAAAATTACCTAATTATGACCTAAAAGTGACCTAATTATGATATTGTTCTGCGTTTCTGTATTTAAATCTAGTTTTGCATAGATCAAAACCCTATATATATATATATATATATATATATATATATATAGGATTGTATTCAATGTCGAACTAATTTTAAAGACCGAACCAGAGACCAAATCTTGTCCACCCATTTTGATAATCTTGTGGTCATAATTAATTCAAGCAATAATATCAAATAAACCTAAATCTATTAAAATATTTCGAAAATAGTGCTTGAGGATGGTTTTGTAATTTTGTAATGTAACGTTATTAAGTTTTCCATGATTCAAGCCAGGTAAATATAGCAAAGATTTCTTTTCGATCAAAATCAAAATGCAATCTCTATTTCTCAATTAAATCTCCAAGACCATTCCATCATTCAATGGAAGATTCAAGCAGCCCTACGCCTAGAACAGATTTTACTGGTACGTCAATGGACGCCTCGAGCAATCATTCTCCCAAAACTGATTTTACACATGAATCAATGAACGTACATGGAACTGCTTCTACCGAAATTAATCAAGAAAATCAGGGTACAACTTTTGATGAGTTACAATCTTTAGTTGGCAGCTTGATTTTTAAATCGTCGGAGGATGAATCAGCCAATTCAGGTCAGTTATATTGAATTTTATTGTTTATGTTATGCTATGCGATACAGTTATATCGAATTTAGATTAATTTTTATTATCTACTTACTTTGATGAATAATATATTCGATAAATCCAATGGTTTTGTTTGTGTTATGAATGTCAAATAATAATAACACTATGCTTTTAGGATGCTTGCTTTGAATATCGAATGATAATAGTATTATGTGCTTTGTTTATGTAATGAACTGATTTTTAGTTGCGGTGAACAAATTTTCATTCTTAATGAACTGTTGTATTGTTAATTTTTTTAAGAATTTTTAAGAATCGTGTTTAGTGCAACGGATCTATTTTGTAAATAATGTTATTATTCTTTTTTATGTTTTAATCTATTGACGTCAATGGAACACTTTTATTAATGAATCTTTTAGTGTATGGTGTATTGATGTATTCTATCCTTTATCGAAGAAATGAACTTTTGTTCATCCGGAATGAACTTTTATATTGTTGTAATGATCTATTTTCAATTTCTGATTTTTATTCTTTTTAGTGACTAGTGTTATTATTCATTCCGCATTTAACTGTATTGATGATCTGTTTTTCATTTTGAATGAACCATTTTCGGTTTTCTTATATCTAATGATTTTCTTTTCTTTTTATCTTAGTGTGATACATCCTTGATTATCTGTCCCAGATGAAGCCATTTATAGGCCCGAAATTTCGAACCCTTGATTCAGATTCAGAATCATCTCAAGAAGACGACATCCATCATTTTGTAGGTTAACAATTATATGTCACGTGTGGTAATTTTCCTACGTAATGAACTGTTTTTTGTATAGGCTGAACTTTTCGTGGTTGCTTGTTCTAATATTACCTCTTTTTATATCAATGAAACAAACCAAATTATTGCCTAATTTCATGCTAAAATATCCATATTATGATTATGGAAAATCATATCTTTCAGAAATTTGAAAAGATTTATTATTTCCTAATTTCAAGCTAAAATATCTAGTATAATTATGGAAAATCAAATCCTCAAATTCTGTCTCATTGTACAATCTTCACATCGATAATCCAAAATCCATCAGATCTAAATTAAACATCCATAACTCGACGAACATCAATGAAAAATTTTGTTTATTCTTGGATAGTGCCAAAAAATTTTTTCACCGAGCAGTATATGAGCTAAATAATGAACTGAATGAATGTTAGTAATGAACCTATTATAAACTTTTAAGGTAAACAGTAATGATAACAACAAGGTTAACTATCGTTGTACTTATCATGAACTAAATAAGCGTTAGAATGAACTATATTTAATAAATAATGAACCAAATATAGATATATATTGAAATACAATAGTAACAATATTTTCTAATATAATACAATATTGATCAACATATATCATTTTAATGAATCAAATACACATTTTCGATGAATCCCCCAAGTGGTTCATTCAGTTTAAATGTTGAAAGCGCCGCAGTGGTTGTTGATTCTATGCAAGTACCTCGTTAGTGGGAACTGATTTGTCTACATAAAAAATAGTTACGCCATTAGTGATGAACCAAATGTACGAAATATTACGCAATGTAAGACAAAGTACACCAAAATATTATAGCATAACAAATTACATCATCATATAACCATATTTCTTCGTGGTATACTTTAATCCCTTCATCATATAATCACATTTATGGTTAAAACACAATGTTCAATTACTACATACCAAATTACTTCTTTTAATAAATAATTTTGTTCATCTTATATTTTAATAAGTTCACCCCAATAAGAACGATTTTATGTTCAACTGAACATAGTTTCAAAAATCCAAAACACATAACTTCATCCAACGATATAATTTATTCATTTTGTCAAGAAATAACTTCGTTGTATACTGTGATCAATTCATGCTACAAACTTAAAATGAAGCAAATTACACACAAAATTTTGAAAAAAAGCTGCAGAACACTCAGAAATCCAGAATTGATAACTGGAACGTTAAATTCATTATATAATCTCATTTATGGTAAAACACAATGTTCAGTTACAACATAAACAATTACTTCATCATATAATCATATTTCTTCATGGTATACTTTATTTCCTCCATCATATAGTCACATTTATGGTTAAAACACAATATTAAGTTAAAGCATACCAAATTACATCATTTAATAAATAAATTTGTTCATTTAATATTTTAAAATTTTCACCCCAATAATGAACAATTATATTCTGCTGAACCTAGTTTCAGAAATCCAAAACACATAACTTCATCCAACGAATTAATTTGTTCATTTTTTCACGAAATCACTTCATTATATACTGCAATCAAACAGTAAAACAATCAAACAGTAAAAAAACAAAGATGAATGTTCCAAAATATTGTCAAAATCCGGCAATTACCAAACAATACAAAAACAAGATGAATGTTCCAAAATAATGAAAACTTATTGCCTAATTACCTGGTTATTTTTTGCTTGAAGAGGAAGCCACCTATTTGCTTCCCTTGTCAACAATCGATAGTTCATGACCAAATTTACGTACTTCATCATAAAAATGAATATATACAATAGCAAAACATCAACATGAATGTTCCAAATCAACCAAAAAGTAACATAAATGTCCAAAAAACAGTACCACAATTGAAAATAAAGATGAACCAAATCTGAACTAAATTAACATATGCACTGAACTCACCAGCATCAGATGAAGTTCTGGAATGCAACATTCGCTCATCTATAAACAAAATGTTAGAGATTAGTTTGTAGGGTTTTTGTAGATTGTAAAAATTGATGAGCACAACAAATACCGTTCAATTTGGCCCGCCTTGTGTCCACCATGGTTAGAATCGGTAGATAGGTAGGGTTGAGAAGGAAGACGGAAGGATTCAATCGATTCTTGAAGACGATTGAAATACCGCGGTGCGTTGTGGGAGAAGAGAGTGGAAGGAAGTTGAATGGGGTGATTTTTGTTTTACCCTAATTCATACTCCCATGATTCACGCAGAATTATTTTTTACCAGGTTTCACTAAGTTAAAAAATGACTATGATATCCTTGGATGAACTAATTAATTAACGGGATGAATGACAAAATAAAGATGTAGTAACTTTAATCTCAGTCATTAAAATTTAATCCAATGGTCAGTATTTAGTCTCTAGTTCTACACTAAAGAGGTGGTGTGCATATTAGGGGATCCTATATATATATATATATATATATATATAGAGAGAGTTGTGATCAATGTTGAACCAATTTTAAAGACCGAACTAGAGACCAAATCTGGGCCATTAGATCTAGTTTTTTTGATGAGATGTGCTGCTGTGTAAATTTTTCGGTCTTCATTACAAGCCCATTTTACTTCATTGTATAGGTTTATTACTTTATTCCGTACGTAATACCTTGAAACTACAACATGTTTTTACTTTCTTCCAATAGGTTTTGAAATGATTCAACATATGTTTCATTTGAATTCATTGACCTGAGTTTTTACTTTACTTACATTAAAAAATGCAATTTATTCAAGTGCGTTTATTACTTCATTCAGAAACGTTATTACTTCATTGGATAAGGTTTTTACTTCATTCCAGTAGGACTTCAAATGCTTCTACACATACTTCATTCCAACAATTTATTACATCATTCCATGTGTTTATTACACCATATCAGCGTTGTGGCAGTGGTGATAGATATTGTTGAGAGAAAGAACGACACGCGACGGCGAAACCGCATTTACGTACTGGAATGAAGTAATAATCCTACTGAAATGAAGTAAAAACCTACTGGAATGAAGTAAAAACCTACTGGGATGAAGTTAAATTTTCGTAACATGTTAGTATGACTTATTTACCTTCGGATGAATTAAAATAGGCTCGTGATGAAGGCGGAAATAATTGATAAATTTGTGTCTCTCATCCATAAAAAACTAGATCTAAAAACCCTAATTTGGTATGGTTCGGTCTTTAAGAGTGGATTTGTGAATAATTGGACTATATATATATATATATATATATATATATATATATATATATATAGGGGTGTGTTAAGGTCCTTCGCAGCTTTTCAGTCCAAGCTTTAATCAGATCACAACCCTTGGATCCTTGAATTGGATGGTTGTGATGATCTGCATTATTACACTATAATGGTGCATTATTAGTCGGTGTGCATTATTCAACTGAAAATCTGCATTATTACACTATAATGGTGCATTATTAGTCGGTGTGCATTATTCAACTGAAAATCTGCATTATTAAATGACACGTGGCATCAATCTAACCGTCGGATGACAAAATTGTGGAGCTGAGATTAAAAAGAACAATAGAACAAAAGATACAAAAAGGAAATGAATACATCCCTATATATATATATATATATATTCAAGATATAACTAATTTTAAGTGTATAACTAGAGAACAAATCTCAGCCACACATCTTAATAGAACAAATATTATTTATTTTAATAATATAAAATAGACCAAGGGTATTTCTGGAAATTACATTATGAAATTTAAAGGAGAAATTATGCGGTTTCCTTCTCCTTCCAAATCTCCATCGATATCTCCTTCCAAATTGAATTGTAGAATCAAAACGGAAAAATTGGGCGAGAATTTCGGAATAAAGTTGCGTTCAATTCCGGTAAAAACATAATCTCCCCTTCAATTTGTAGAGGGGGATGGGATGGAGCGGTGGAGGAGGTGGCGCTACAAATAGGGATTAGGATGAAAACGTGGCAGAGGAATATGTGTAGAGCGGACACGTCGGCAGCGTCCGACGTCGGGAATGAGATTTAGATGGGTGCCACCGATAATTCTCTTCGAATCCTTGTCATTCACTAACAAATTGTAATTATACCCACAACTTATACTATCGTGCATGTGATGTACTAACTGAGTAACATCTCAGTTCTAATAACATACTACTAGAAGATATAACAAAATTATATTAACGATGTTGAATGCATCTACAAAACACATCACTCTTAGCATGATCTTAATTCACTGTTGTTTACAAAACACATCACTCTTAGCATGATTTTACTTCACTGTTGTTAACAAAATACATCACTCTTAGCATGATCTTACTTCACTTCACTGTTGTTTACAAAACACATCACTCTTATTCTGATTTCACTTCACTCTTGTTTACAAAACACATCACTCTTATTCTGATTTTACTTCACTCTTGTTTACAAAACACATCACTCTTATTCTGATTTTACTTCACTCTTGTTTACAAAACACATCACTCTTATTCTGATTTTACTTCACTCTTGTTTACAAAACACATCACTCTTGTTTACAAAACACATCACTCTTAGCATGATTTTACTTCACTCTTGTTTACAAAACACATCACTCTTACCATTATTTTACTTCACTGTTGTTAACAAAAGTATTGAATTCTGAATTTTAACTTACATATGGACTTTTATTAAATTTTGAAAGAAATGAAGGAATTGTTTTATTAAGCACAGTATCTAATTTGGTGAATGAAATTTCTTTCCAAGTGGTAGTTACACGCCATTATATTCGAAAATGGAAACAATCATTACACAAAAGTGATGATAATTTTTGGTAAAAAGCAGATAGAAGTAGTAAGTAAAATGGTGGGTAAATATTCAGGTGCGGGAGAAAGGGGAGGAGCTGGAGCTACAAATCATCGTGCAGTGAAAGCAGCAGAAAAGTGACGAATTTTGGATTGGGTGGAATCGGAGTGCGACGAATAGGAAGAAGGGGAAGAAGAATTGTTGATTCTAGGTTGGTAGGGCTGAGGACTTTTGTTCGCCATGGTTGAACACCGTGAGCTCTTCTTCTTCTTCTTCTTCTTCTTCTTCTTCAATGACATAATTTGGCTGCAATGACAATTATACCCCCGTCTTGTTATTGTGGAGTAAATTTTTGATTGAAGGAACTAATTTCTCCTTAAATTCGAAAATTAATAATAGCCCTTGATTTTCTTGATCTTGTGGCTGTGATTTGTTCTCTAGTTATTTGGTTAAGGGGTGTTTACCATAGATCACTACCCTATATATATATATATATATATATGGAGATGATCAAAATAAAAATGTATTTAAATCCAGAAATGTAGCTCAAATCTTGGCCCGAGGATTAGATGATCTAATGGTCAATAATTAACCAAAAACACGGAAGGTCATAATTAAGCAATTTTAGGTCATATTATAATATTTGGTTTAATGTCATGCTAAGATCATTTTAGGTCATGCTTTGTTAGCATGACCTAAAAATTAACTTACTATGACCTAAAAGTGCCATATGTATGATATTGTTCTGCGTTTCTGTATTTAAATCTAGTTTTGCATAGATCAAAACCCACACACATATATATAGGGGTGCGTTAAAATGATAACCATATTTATGGTGATAACCTAATAACCTATCATTTTATGGGTCAAAAATATCATTTTTACTAAAAATGATATTTATACACTATAAAATGATATTTTTTCAGCATGCATAGAATGATACTTTTAATCCATAAAATGATATTCTATTTTATAAAATGATATATTTCGTCCATAGAATGATAGGTTATTAGGTTATCACCATAAATATGGGTTATCATATGATCACATCCTTATATATATATATATATATATAGGGGTGCGTTATAATGATAACCCCAATTTCCGTAATAACCCTATAACTAAATCTGGACCACACATTTTTAAAATCACGCGGTCTAGATTAAACTTAGATTTACTTCATAAAAAAAAGCGCGGGGGTAAATATGTCATTTCGCTCATGATAAAATTTACGTATCCAAATTTTGCTCATTTAATTTCTGAATTTCGCTCATTTTATCAGTCAGTCAAAAGTATCATTTTATCAACTCAGAGTATATTCTATCCAGGAAAACTATCATTCTATGCAATAAACCTAACATATATCATTTTATCAGTGAGTCAAAAGTATCATTTTATCAACTCAGAGTATCATTCTACCCGGCAAAACTATCATTCTATCGGCTGAAAGTATCATTCTATCGGGCAAAACAATAATTTTATCAGTTTAATGTCATTTTGTCACGTTAAAGTATCATTTTATCAGCTTATATGCAATTTCTCCAGCTAAACTATCATTTTATTCGCTTAGATTATCATTTTATTAAACAAAAATGTCATTTTATACACCAAAAATACATATCATTCTATCGGCTGAAACAATCATTCTAACCGGCAAAACTATCATTCTATCGGCTGAAAGTATCATTTTATCGGGAAAAACTATCATTTTATCAGTTTTATGTCATTTTGTCACGTTAAAGTATCATTTTATCAGCTTATATGCAATTTCTCCAGCTAAACTATCATTTTATCCGCTTAGATTATCATTTTATAAGGTAAAAGTATCATTTTATTAAACAAAAATGTCATTTTATACACCAAAAATACATATCATTCTATCGGCTGAAAGTATCATTCTAACCGGCAAAACTATCATTCTATAGGCTGAAAGTGTCATTCTATACGACAAAAGTATCATTTTATCAGTTTTATGTCATTTTGTAACGTTAAAGTATCATTTTATCAGGTTATATGCAATTTCTCCAGCTAAACTATCATTTTTATAAGCTAACTGTCATTTTATCCGCTTAGATTATCATTTTATAAGGTAAAAGTATCATTTTATTAAACAAAAATGTTATTTTATACACCAAAAATACCTATCATTCTATCGGGCAAAACTATCATTTTATCAGTTTTATGTCATTTTGTCACGTTAAAGTATCACTTTATCAGCTTATATGCAATTTCTCCAGCTAAACTATCATTTTTATAAGCTTACTGTCATTTTATCCGCTTAGATTATCATTTTATCAGGCAAAAGTATCATTTTATTAAAAAAATGTCATTTATACACGAAAAATACATATCATTCTATCGGCTGAAAGTATCATTCTACCCGGCAAAACTATCATTCTATCGGCTGAAAGTATCATTCTATATGGCAAAACTCTCATTCTATCGCCAAAAGTATCATTTTATCTACTCAGAGTATCATTCTATCAAGCAAAACTATCATTTTATCAACTCAGACTATCATTTTATCGGCAAAAGTATCGTTTTATCAACTCAGAGTATCATTCTATGCGACAAAACTATCATTTTATGCATTAAACCTAACATTTATAAGCCAAAAGTATCATTTTATCTACCTAGAGTATCATTCTATCGGCAAAACTATCATTCTATGCAATAGACGTATAATATAATCGGCACAATACATAATATACAAACCTACAAAGCAGTAAACGTATCATTTTATCAACTCAGAGTATCATTTTTATAAGGTTACTGTCATTTTATTAAACAAAAATGTCATTTTATACACCAAAAATACCTATCATTCTATCGGCTGAAAGTTTCATTCTATCCGGCAAAACTATCATTTTATCGCTAAAAGTATCATTTTATCTACTCATAGTATCATTCTATCAAGCAAAACTATCATTTTATCAACTAAGACTATCATTTTATCGGCAAAAGTATCATTTTATCAACTCAGAGTATCATTCTATGCGGCAAAACTATCATTTTATGCATCAAACCTAACATTTATAAGCCAAAAGTATCATTTTATCTACTTAGAGTATCATTCTATCTGCAAAAGTATCATTTTATCAACTTAGAATATCATTCTATGAAGCAAAACTATCATTTTAAGTAGTAAACCTAAAATGTATAAGCTAAAATTATCATTTTATCAAGTGCAACTATAATTTTATCAAGTCTAACTATCATTTTACCTTGTGAAACTATCATTTTATCCCCTCAAACTATCATTTTATACCCTGAAACTATCATTTTATCCTCTGAAAATGATATTTTATCAAGTGCAACTATTATTTTAGCCCCTTAAACTATATAAGCTGACACTTTAACCTGATAAAATGATATTCTAAGCTGATAAAATGACAGTAACCTTATAAAATGATATATAAGCTGAACAAATGACATATTTATGAACACTATGTCTTACAAGTTACTATTACAACTAGAACCCATCTTTACGGGGTTCAAATTCTCTAATCATCTTTTCAACATTGATTTCCCCTTTTTTCCAATAATTCTGAAACTTCTGCTGTATCATTGAAAATGTCTGAAAAGCCTTCTTGTTAGTTTCTCCAACAAGCAATGCTTCAGTATATTTGACACGAAGTTTTATAAACGCCTCTGTCCCGTTCTTTGCTAAACCTGAATTCCAGTTACGAACTGGACCACCTATGTAAGTCTCCATGTGGCGCATCACATAAACTCCACCGTCAACTTTATTTCAATCGTTCTATCGGCTGAAAGTATCATTCTATCGGGCAAAACTATTATTTTATCAGTTTTATGTCATTTTGTCACGTTAAAGTATCATTTTATCAGCTTATATGCAATTTTTCCAGCTAAACTATCATTTTTATAAGGTAATTGTCATTTTATCTGCTTAGATTATCATTTTATAAGGTAAAAGTATCATTTTATTAAACAAAAATGTCATTTTATACACCAAAAATACCTATCATTCTATAGGCTGAAAGTATCATTCTATCCGACAAAAGTATCATTTTATCAATTTTATGTCATTTTGTCATGTTAAAGTATCATTTTATCAGCTCATATGCAATTTCTCCAGCTAAACTATCATTTTTATAAGCTAACTGTCATTTTATCCGCTTAGATTATCACTTTATTAGGTAAAAGTATCATTTTATTAAACAAAAATGTTATTTTATACACCAAAAATACCTATCATTCTATCGGCTGAAAGTATCATTCTAACTGACAAAACTATCATTCTATCGGCTGAAAGTATCATTTTATACACCAAAAACTATCAACTCAGAATATCATTGTATCCGGCAAAACTATCATTTTATGATGCAAACCTAAAATTTATAAGCCAAAACTATCATCTTAACACAAAAACGGCAATACATAATTTAATTAAATAATAATTTCAATACATCAGAAACATAAACCAATCGACAGCTAATATTCATCAAAAATCAAATTCAATACATGAATCAAAACAATCAATAAAATAAAATATGAACACAATCAATAAGCTAAATAATAGATAATGATTGTTACCTTTGTTATTTGCTACGTTCTCCATCGAAGCAAATTCTGACAGCTATTGAACAGATGATCAATGAAAATCTGGAGATTATTGAATAATGAAGCAAATCGGAAGGAAATCTGGAGTCTATTGAAATAATCGGAAGGAAATCTGGAGTCTATGGAAATAATCGGAAGTAAATCTGGAGATTATGGAAATCTGGAGATTATGGAAATCTGAAACCAAATCGCGGAGAATAGGAAAGAATCGAACTGAGAAAGAGAGAAAGAATGGAGCGAAATTCAGAAATTTAAATAAGTGAAATGACGTATTTACCCCCGCGCCTTTTTTTTATGAAGTAAATCTAAGTTTGAATCTAGACCGCGTGATTTTAAAAACGTGTGGTCCAGATTTGGTTATAGGGTTATTACGTGATTTAGGGGTTATCATATGATCACAACTATATATATATATATATGGGTGTGTTAAGGTCATTCGCAGCTTTTCAGTCCAATGTTCTTTTTAATCACATCCCTTGGATCCTTGAATTGGATGGTTGTGATGATCTACATTATTTGACAAAAAATTTGCATTATTAGTCAGTGTGCATTATTCAACTGAAAATATGCATTATTACACAATAATGGTGCATTATTAGTCGGTGTGCATTATTCAACTGAAAATCTGCATTATTAAATTACACGTGGCATTAATCTAACCGTCAGATGACAAAATCGTGGGGCTGAGATTAAAAAGAACAATAGAACAAAAGATACAAAAAGGAAATGAATACATCCCTATATATATATATATATATATATATATATATATATATATATATAGGGTAGTGTTAATCTCCTTTTCCTCCCTTAGATTTAAGTTCCTTCTTAATTGGAACCGTTAGATTTGAGGGATGGACGATCCGGATGAGAAGCTAACTAATGATCCCGTCCTTGCATTATTAGGGCCCTTTTGTGCATTATATGGGTAAATTAGTAAATTTACAGTACCAAAACCGCCCAAAAACGGAATGTGCGAAATTTTAGAGGGATTTTGCTATCACCTTCCATCTACTCCCTCAATTCATCACTGCAAATTGTCTCCCCACATTCCCACCACTCTCTAAACCCTAGCCGCCACTTGAAGCAACCGGAAATCTACAGAGAGACCGCGATTTTTGGATGGTTTGCCGTCCAAACATTATTCCCGTAATGCGCGACCATCTTGTTGAAGATGACGAAAAGTAGGGTTTCAAAAAGGTTAATTTTTCTGTTATACTCACCGTGAATCGGCAATATCTGCCGCCTACCACCCCACCTTCTCGTCGATTCAATAATTTATCCCTAAAAAAAGTCTCTGTTTTCAAACTCACCTTGGTCTCGATTTGCTGAAATCATAAATTAGTTTTCCTTTTTTTTAGGGTTCTGCCTATTATTGGGTGTGAAATTATTTTCTGGTTTACCATGCTTTAGTTGCAGATTTTGTCGACGAAATCTTAGTGGGTTTTGATATTTGTTTCGTCTCGCAGATACATTATGATGAAGAGAGGCCGACCTTCAAGATCTCAATCAACGCCGGCCGAAGGTGAGGGATCTATTTAATTTGCATGTAGAATTCCTGGTGTTGATGTACATCATTTAGTATTCCTTGGTGCATTCGTCGGCGGTTTTTTTGTAAATGGGGGGTTGGTGAATGTAATTTTCTGTTGTGCATTACTTGATTGATTGGGTACATTATTAGTCACTTTTTAAACATTATTCGTCAAGTATTATCCATTATTTGACTGATTGTGTATACGGGTGATTGGGTTAATGCAATATTCCTATGCGCATTATTTGATTGAATCTATACATTATTTAACTATTAGTATTCATTATTTATCAATTAATAGGTATTATTTGACTACTTGTGTACATGGGTGAATGCTGTGTGCATTATTTTATTGAATCTGTACATCATTTAGCTAGTAATTTCATTATTTGTCAAGTATTGAGCATTATGTGATTGCTTGTGTACATGAGTGAATAGGTGAATGCATTATTCATGTGTGCATTTTTTGATTGAATCTGTACATTATGTAACTAGAAGTTTACATTATTTATCAAGTATTAAACATTATTTGACTGCTTGTGTACTTGGGTGAATGGCTGGATGCAATATTCTTGTGTGCATTATTTTATTGAATCTGTACATTATTTAGCTAATAGTTTACATTATTTATCAAGTATTGGGTATTATGTGACTGTTTGTTTACATGGGTGAATAGGTGAATGTCATATTCCTTTGTGCGTTATTTGATTGCCTTTGTACATTATTTATCTTTTTGTACACATTATTTCTCAAGTATTATGCATTATTTGACTGCTTGTGTATATGAATCTAGTTGGTGCAATGTAATATTCCGTTATGCATTATCTGATTCTTTCTGTACATTATTTAGCAAGTATTATACATTCAATATTTCTGTGTGCATTATTTTATTGAATCTGTACATTATTTAGGTAGTAATTTACATTATCTTTCAAGTATTAAGCATTATGTGATTGCTTGTGTACATGAGTGGATAGGTGAATGCATTATTCATGTGTGCATTTTTTGATTGAATCTGTAAATTATGTAGCTAGAAGTTTTCATTATTTATCAAGTATTAGACATTATTTGAATGCTTGTGTATTTGGGTGAATGGCTGAATGCAATATTCTTGTGTGCATTATTTAATTGAATCTGTACATTATTTAGCTAATAGTTTACATTATTTATCATGTATTGGGTATTATGTGACTGCTTGTGTACATGGGTGAATAGGTGAATGTCATATTCCTTTGTACATTATTTGAATGCCTTTGTACATTTATCTATTTTTATACATTACTTCTCAAGTATTATGCATTATTTGACTGCTGGTGTATATGAATCTAGTTGGTGCAATGTAATATTCCGTTGTGCATTACCTGATTGCTTCTGATGTTGTATGTTGGACAACAGTGAAGCAACTTAGATTGGACATCGACGAAGCGGTCGATGATGTAATTCCAGTTGGAATTGCCCAGAAATTCCGGGAGAGATTAGCAGAGGCCGGGACAAGTACAGCTCAGGAAGAGCCTGAGCATAGGAAACCAAGGGGGAGGAAGGTCGACCATCTATACAGCCTCAGATATGGCCACTGGTGGGGAAGTGCTGAGCAAACTAAATTGCTGTATACAATCATAACAAAAACATATCAGGAAAAATTATACATTACAGTACATACATCGTACATCACTGATTAGATATATTACATTTTACAGTATTATTTGTACATTACATTTATCGATTAATACTACCCCCCAGAGGAAGGATTGATACTCGTGGACTTTAGTTACGGTTGCGTTGCTTAAACCATACTACACCCTAGCCCCAAGGAATGCTAAACCCTTGGGGAATAATTGAAACGTGCCCCAAACAAGCAACCAGTGCCAATCTTAAACTATTCATGAAATTGTATAACATAAACAAACAAAACGGTTCAGAAAACATATACATTGTAGTTCACAAATCGTCCATTATATAGTCAATAACATGCATTACCTAGTACAATTTGGTGCATTATGTGTATCGGTTTAAACTACTACCCTAGCGACGCTGATAACTAAACCATAGAAGAAGGACTGATACTCGTGTACTTTAGTTACGGTTGCGTTGCTTGAACCATACTACACCCTAGCCCCAAGGATTGCTAAACCCTTGGGGAATGAGTGAAACGTGCCCCAAACAAGCAAACAGTGCCAATCTTAAACTATTCGTGAAATTGTATAACATAAACAAACAAAACGGCTCAGAACACTTATACATTACAGTTCTCACATCGTGCATTATATAACCCATAACATGCATTACGTAGTACAATTTGGTGCATTATGTG
Source organism: Salvia splendens (assembly GCF_004379255.2). Classification (NCBI taxonomy): domain Eukaryota; kingdom Viridiplantae; phylum Streptophyta; class Magnoliopsida; order Lamiales; family Lamiaceae; genus Salvia; species Salvia splendens. Next base: position 23,310,472 of record NC_056032.1, on the reverse strand, counting down.
TATCGGCTTCCTCTATGGTGCACTAAATAATTTAAGACAATAATACAATTTCATTGCAGCGTGGAATAGGGAGAGAGAAAGAATTCAGCGACGGAGTAGGGAGAGAAACACGTTTGGTGGGTGTGATTTTAGAAGATAACCGCCAAGATCTTCAAAGGAGAAAATCATGGAAGTTACCATAACAAACAATTTAGTGTATTTAATTTAATTGTAAAAGCCAATAATTTAGGCCCTAGGATCTTGGAAATAAACTGCTGAGATGAAGAAGGAGATTTGAGAAAATGTGGAAAAAGGATATGAGTACATCCCTATATATATATATATATATAGAGTTGTGATCAATGTCGAACCAATTTTAAAGACCGAACTAGAGACCAAATCTGGGCCATTAGATCTAGTTTATTTGATGAGATGTGCTATTGTGTAAAATTTTCGGTCTTCATTACAAGCCCATTTTACTTCATTGTATAGATTTATAACTTCATTTCGTACGTAATACCTTGAAACTTCAACATGTTTTTACTCTCTTCCAGTAGGTTTTGAAATGATTCAACATATGTTTCATTTGAATTCATTGACCTGAGTTTTTACTTTATTTACATTAAAAAATGTAATTTATTCAAGTGCGTTTATTACTTCATTCAGAAACGTTATTACTTCATTGGATAAGGTTTTTACTTCATTCCAGTAGGACTTCAAATGCTTCTACACATACTTCATTCCAATAATTTATTACATCATTCCATGTGTTTATTACACCATATCAGCGTTGTGGCGGTGGTGATAGATATTGTATTCAAATCTTTTTCCTCTACTTAATCCAATTTCCTTTTTAATCTCAACCGTGTATTTGTGCTGATCCAATGGATTAAATATTTGAATGGAATTATCAGATTTTATGATTTATTAACGTGAGAAGGGTAGAATAGAGATTATCTATTCTAATTAGTTATGGAATGCTGCGAGATTTCCTCCGTGCGGATTATTGCAGTTTCTCAGAAAAATTGGTTCCAGATTTAGTTTAATTCCTTCTCCTCCGACGGAGTCGTGCCGGTGCAGAACGATTCGGGTCAATACGTACCAGGTCCCGTCGTGAACGGATTCCCCACTTTTGAAATGGATTACGCGGTGCCCAAGCCATTCATGTACAATTTCACCTCGCAATCCATCAGCCAGAGAGTATGCTCCTGTTCCCCTCTTTTGATTTGATAAACCCTAATTTGGTGGATATGCGCAATTGATTTTGAAATTGCTAATTACAGGTGTTGTCGTCGTCAATGGAGGTGGGGGTGGTGCCGGAGGCGGCGGAGAGCTTGGGGAAGAGCGAGAGCGTGGCGGTGCTGGGAATGGATAGAGAGGCGAGGGTGCTGAGGTACAGAGAGAAGAGGAAGAACAGAAAGTTCGAGAAGACGATTCGATACTCGTCGAGGAAAGCGTATGCCGAGACGATGCCGAGAATTAAAAGGAGATTCGCATAGCGGTCTGAGCTGGAGGTGGAGTCACACCTCGGTGGCGACGCTGCGTCGTACGGTTGTCCAAATATGCAAAAAGTTTGAGAAGATGATTCGATACGCGTCTAAAAAACGTTGTCCAAATACACGAGTTGCAGTAATTCGTCGGAGGTTGCACATAATGTATATTTTGTATAGTATAATGCGTAGTTTAGATTCTATAATGCATTCTTTGTGATATGTAATGAACATTTATCCTGACCCGTTTAATTTAAGTTGTGCCATGTGTCGTCGTTTGTCGAACGTTTCTTATTTTCCCTAAGGGTTTGATAAGCCTAGGGGCTAGGGTGTAGTATATTCTAAGTCTAAAAAACATTTTCCAAATACTCGAGCTGAAGTAATTCGTCTGGGGTTGCACATAATGTATATTTTGTATAGTATAATGCGTAGTTTAGGTTCTGTAATGCATTCTTTGTGATATGTAATGAACATTTATCCTGACCCATTTAATTTAAGTTGTGTCGTGTGTCGTTGTTTGACGAACGTTTCTTGTTTTCCCTAAGGGTTTGACAAGCCTAGGGGCTAGGGTGTAGTATGTTCTAAGTCTAAAAAACGTTGTCCAAATACACGAGCTGGAGTAATTCGTTTGGGTAACGCGTAGGTATATTTTAAAACAGATATACATAATGTACATATTGTGTAGTATAATGCGTAGTTTAGTTTCTGTAATGCATTATTTGTGGTATGTAATGAACATTTATCCTTACCCGTTTAATTTAGGTTGTGCCGTGTTTTGATGTTTTACACACATTTCTTGTTTTCCCTAAGGGTTTCACAAGCCTAGGGGCTAGGATGTAGTACGATCAAAGTCTAAAAAACGTTGTCTAAATACACGAGCTGCAGTAATTCGTCTGGGGTTGCACATGCATAGCGCGTAGGCATTTTTAAAAACAGATATAAATAATGTACATATTATGTAGTGTAATGCGTAGTTTTAGTTTCTGTAATGCATTATTTGTGATATGTAATGAACATTTATTCTGTCTCGTTTCATTTAAGCTGTGTCGTGTTTCGATATTTAGCGCACGTTTCTTGTTTTCCCTAAGGGTTTAACAAGCCCAGAGGCTAGGGTGTAGTATGTTATAAGTCTAAAAAATGTTGTATAAATACACGAGCTGCTGTAATTCATCTCGGGTTGCACATGTATAGCGCGTAGGTATTTTTTAAAACAGATATACATAATGTACATTTTAGTATAGTATAATGCGTAGTTTAGTTTCTGTAATGCATTTTATGTGATATGTAATGAACATTTATCCTGATCCGTTTAATTTCAGGTGTGCCGTGTTTCGATGTTTGGCGCATGTTTCTTGTTTTCCCTAGGGGTTTAACAAGCCTAGGGGCTAGGGTCTAGTATGTACAACAACAACCACGTGATGCATAAAACAGGAAAAATAATGCATTCAAATAGCCAAATAATGTATAAAATCACTCAAATAATGAACATACAAATATTGCATTCATTCTTAAACTCGTGTACAACAGCAGTCTATTGATGCATAAAACAAGATAAATAATTCATAGAAATAGCTAAATAATGTACAAATATTGCATTCACTCTTAGACTCATGTACAAGTTCCGTGACGTCTTCCTTCTGCCGTGGAGTTAAACTCTTTATACAATTCAGAAACTCTGTAGGGGTTCGTCGACAATACAGATGGTCGACGTTCCTACCCCTTAGTTTCCTATCCTCCGTCTCTTCCGGAGCTGTATTAGTCCCGGCCTCTGATAAGCGCTCCCTGAATTTATGGTTAATTCCTACTGGCAGTATATCATCGACCGCCTCGTCGATGTCCAATCTTAGCTACTTTCATGTTGTACAACATACACAATAATAACATACAATTAGTTACATAATTTACAGACTGGATAAAATAATGTGGACAGTTATACTGCATTCACTTATACACCATTGTACAGAAGCATCAAAATAATGCCTAAAAACTGATACATAATGCATTTTAATAATCAAATAATGTTCAGAATAAATCAACAAATGCACCAAGAATATTGCAATCACTCATTGTCTCATGTCCAACAACAGTCACATAAAGCATAAACCATGTTAAATAATGCACTAAAATAACTAAATAATGTACAGATCCGGCCAAGTAATGAACATACAAATATTCAATTCACTCTTTGACTCATGTACAACAGCAATCACATGATGCATAAAAAGGATAAATAATGCATTCAAATAGCCAAAAAATGAACAGAATCACTCAAGTAATGAACATATAAATATTGTACTCATTCTTAAACTCGTGTACAACAGCAGTCAAATGATGCATAAAACAGGATATATAATGCATAGAATTAACTACATAATGTACAGATTCGATCAAGTAATGAACATACAAATATTGCATTCACTCTTTGACCCATGTACAAGATTACGGAATATGACATTCACCTATTCACCCATGTACACAAGCATTCACATAATACCCAATACTTGATAAATAATGTAAACTATTAGCTAAATAATGTCCAGATTCAATAAAATAATGCACACAAGAATATTGCATTCAGCCATTCACCAAAGTACACAAGCAGTCACATAATGCTCAATACTTGACAAATAATGTAAATTACCAGGTAAATAATGTACAGATTCAATAAATACTGCACACAGAAATATTGCATTCACCCATTCACTCATGTACACAAGCAGTCAAATAATCCCTATTAATTTATAAATAATGAATACTAATAGTTAAATAATGTATAGATTCAATCAAATAATGCGCATAGGAATATTGCATTCACCTAATCACCCGTATACCCAATCAATCAAGTAATGAACATATAAATATTGTATTCACTCTTAAACTGATGTACAACAGCAGTCAAATGATGCATAAAACAGGATTGCAATATTTATATCAATACCAGGAATTCTATATGCAAATGAAATAGATCCCTCACCTTCCAGCCGGCGTTGGTTGAGATCTTGAAGGGTAGTGTTTTGCGTGAGGTGGCTCTGCAAAATCACTCAACATCAGTTATATTAATGCACACAATCATGCAAATAATGTACAAACTCGACTACATACTATTCTCAGTGACCACCACCAGCAGATATAGAATTCATCTAACGATGCATATAATGAATTTAGACAGACAGATTAATCGGTTGAATCGTGGTGTGGGTGGTGTATTACGGGCAAAAACACGGACACAATTGTAACTACTCGTAGATTGAATCAGTCCAATAACAATCGAAAAACACTACCTCCAGAAGCAAACGCGGTGATATATTTTTCAGAACAGCAACGGAACACTCGTTGAATTTCAGAATGAACGGCGAGCCCTTGCGTGGTGGCGGCTAGGGTTTTACTATCGGTGGGAAATTGAGAACGGTGCGGGAGAGAGAAGCGGAATTTGATTCGGCGTTGCGTAGATGGAAAGTAGTGGGTGAATCCCGCGTAAATCTCACCCAGAACGTTTGCATTTTTTTAGAACATAAAATTACTAATTAACCCTCATAATGAACGAAAATCACTAAATAATGAAGTACGGGATGGTTAAGTAGGATTGTAATCCGGATCGTCCATCCTCCAGATCGGACGCTCCAAATCGAGAAGCAACTTAAATCTAATGCACGAAAAGGACTTTAACATGACCCTATTTATATATATATATATATATATATATATATATCCAATGGTGCTCTTGAATAATTCTTGAGCCCAATTACTTGAATAAAACATGTTAGAGCATTCACGGTGGGGCAGACGATGGCACATCCATCGTCCGCGCCCTATGCTTCGTCCGCAGACGATAGGCCTTCGACCAGGCATCGTCCGCAATATCATCCGCCCCACTGTGGGCGACGCGGACGATACCGCAGACGATGCAACGTGTTTTCCTTCTTTTTTTCAAATTTTTTTTCTATTTAAACCCCCATTTCTCTTCCATTTCCCACACCAATAATTCTCTCCCATCTCTCACTTTCCCCACACACCAATATTTCACTCCCTACTTTCTCACTAAAAAAAATGAGACTCGGTGACGACTGGAGTACATCAGAGGGAATTACTCGGGCCTTATTCGATTGCGTTCATGAGGCTGCGGTGGAATTGGCCGAAATGGAGCGCGAAGCGGCGGAGTAGGCCCAGTCGGCAGCGCAGATCCCGAGGCCGATTTGACATCAGGCGTTTGTCCGACGCGAGCACGGCGTAGCTCACCAATGTTTGTTCACAGACTATTTTTCCGAGCAACCACGGTGGGGCCCGATGGTTTTTCACCGTCATTTTAGAATGCGGCAAGATCTTTTTCTCAGCATTGTCCAAACGTTGGAGGCAAGTGATGAATACTTCCAATATCGAGAAGATGGCATCGGTAGACTGTGAGGTTTAGTATACTGAAAAAGCATGTTTCGAGCGAGTTCGCGCAAATATAATCTTGCTTGTATACGGAAAAAGTCTACCATCCACTTTTAACCCGATTCAGTATTATTTGAGCAGTTTGCACGAATAGAATCAGTATATTATTACATTGTGTTTACTTGTGTGTTTATAAGATGTTATATAAATATTTAAATGCATAAGAAGTAAACAAACTCTAAGTCTTTGTTTTAGTAGATCGGTTGTGGGCCGCGTCCAATTTAAGGTCACACAGTCAGTTCTGAACAAAGAAAAATAAGAATTTCACAACCTAGATAGGCCTAGACTACCTATCGTGAAAGGTTGCAATGTCAGTCCGATTATTTCTAAGCCTTATTGAAATAAGATGACGTTGGTGTGGTATAGCACTGAATTGGATCTAAACGGCAAGACGAGTCTTTACGCTATCTACTGAAAGACGAGCTCTTGATAATTAATTTCTTAATCAATGTACGTTAGTATTGAGAATACGATATTGAGTATCTACTACTTTGACTTACCAAAGGTGCGGGTTTTTCGTCACCCAACGATCCAGGTATATTGGGTAGTGGTGATCATTACCTAGCGGTGCTAGGATTGCTATTATATTGAATCGTGCGCGAGGTGAGACTCGTTTGATAATGTTCTCAAGAGGATCTTGAACAAGGTTTTATTATTCGGAAACTGGCCAGTTAGAGTTTTATTACTCTATGAATAATAAATAAGTGTTTCTTGCTAAGTCCACACTTGGAATTAATAAGATGTTAATTAATTAAGTCCATAGCAGACTTTAATTAATTAATGGACATTTATATCTTAAGCGCGGGAAATAAATAATAAACAAAATAGAAACCCGGATTACTTATAATTTCGAATTTGGATGGGGAGTTTAATATTACTTCTGTAGTGGCTGCTCGTAATATTCCAATATAAGCTTGTATTAAATTGTGGGTTTAATTTAATTAGTAAAAAGCTAATTGGGGAGCCCATATCCAAAACCTTCCATAGATCCCTGACTGGGCCCAATATGTAACTATTATAAATAGGAGAATAAAGGAGACAGAAAATTGATTGATTTCATAATGAAATTTTCGTCCCTCTCTAACTGGTAGAGGAGATCGAAATTTTCAGCTCTCCTCCGTGAGAAAGTTCTGTCTTCTTTATTCGAGTCCTAGTGTTTCGATAAGATCAGTCCCACCCTGATTTCGGAATACAGTTCGGGACACCAGTCAGAAGATCCGTGGTTTAGTATTGAAGATCATCGTGGAAAAGGCGCGAGCAATCGACGATTCTTTGGAGAATCAAATCGGTAACTCTAAACCGTAGTATTCATGTTTAGGATTTACATTAAATGAGCATGAATTATTTGCGTTCTAGCATGCAATTCTATGTTATCATGTGAATTGATTAATCCCATAATCTGTCAAATAGATCTTACGTCTGATTTATTTATTTTGTACAAGTGTTCCGCTGTGCAAGGGGCTCCAAAACCCCAACAATTGATATCAGAGCCAATTTTTTACTCTGATTATGTGGATTAATTTTATTTTATGTGAATTGTTTGAATGCAAGATGTCAATTACATATGCGATGGTTTTGTCAAATTGCGTGAATTAATTATGGTTGTTCAAGAATCAACCGGTTCTCATTATAATTCACATGTTTTTGTTCAAACCTATATGTAATGATGACATGTATGATTTATTATTGATATATGTAATGATTACATTGTAATTAATAAATCATGAATCAATTCGTACATTTTGTGCGTGGTTTGATTCAAATAAAAACCGCGTTTTTGCTCGTTGGCAAAATCCTCGGCTGCTTCGGAATTGGGTGTTATATCGCCGCGATTTCGCGGTGAAGAGGAAACACCGATTATACCGCAGCGGCGCAAGGAGGATGTCCGATTGAGTGGGAGCCTTTCGTGGGCAGTTTCCCGGACTAGAGATGGACAGCGTTGGGGAACAACGACGCAGCAGCAGCGCCGGAGATGAGAGCTAGCTGTTATGTACAGCATGGCCGGTGGCTGCAGAGACGACGACGTCGCAGTAGCGACGACGACGCAACAGCGGTAATCAGGCAGCATCTCTAGAGGAGCGACGTCGACGTATCAGCGTCGGAGGTGTCTGGCTCAGCGAGCTCGCGAGACGAGTAGGAGCAGTCGCGAATTGGGCAGGCTCTGGACTAGGGCTGTTTGGGTTCAAGCTGGACAGTTTCGCTTCAGCTAAGAGTAACCCAATAGACTGCCCAGGTGGTCCGATCAGCAGCTCATAGACAGCTCATAGACAGCTGCGGGCTCAGTGGGAGTGCAGCGGTGCTGAATTAGGGTAATTTCCCTATACGCGACGCTCGCGCGGGTGGGACCCGCGCGACGTCGCATCGGCTCATCTCGTGACTTTGATTTTCAAATTTGATTAGGGTTTTCAAATCCTTGGATTAAATTTTGGAAATAATTCAAGATAAATATGAATATAAGATTTGAATATATCTCAAGGATTTTATATATTATATAAGATTTGATTTGGTATCAAGATTAATTAAATTCTTTCCTTATTTTATGGATTTATATGGATTTTATTCCTAGATGAATCCTAGTTATATTTGGAAAATAATAATCTAATTTTATCTATATTCTATGGATTTATATGGATTTATTCCTACACAAATCCTAGTTGGATTTAGATAATGATACTATTATTTTATTCTTATCCTATGAGTTTATATGAATTTATTCATAGATAAATTATAGATGGATTTGGATAGTGATATAATAATATTTTATCCTTATCTTATAGATTTATATGGATTTGTTCCTAGTTATCCTTATCTTTTGGATTTATATCCTAGATAGAGTAGGATAAAGATAATATATAAGAAAATCCTTATTTAATTGGATTTAGATAAATCTATTTATCGAAGAAATCCTACGTAATGTTTGATATATTTTAGATGTCTATTCTAAATAGAATTAAGATTTGTATAAATCTTGGTTGATTGGATTTTATTTATCGTATGGATTATGATGGAATCGTTTCTATCTAGTAATATCCTAGAACGATTTAAATAATGATAATCATATATCCACGTTATCTTGAATTGAAGGATTTGATTTTATCGAAATAAAATCTAGAATAATCCTAAATGGATTTAGATAGTTAACACTATCTTGATAAATCCTAAATGAATTTGGATAATCATTATCCAAGATAAAACTTAATTATTTAATTTTAAATAATTGCTGTTAATTATCCAGTGTGTTTAAATGCCATGCATTAAATGGATTTATCTGTTTATTTGGTATTTATCTTTATAAGTGGATTATCTGTCTTATCTGCTTATGTGATAATTATGCAAAAACCATATAAAATATCTTAGCGATAATTACAACAAGTGCGTTGTATATGGTCTCCATCAATTGGTCTGCAATTTATGAAGTTTTTTTCTAATATTATCGCCACCTGCTCTGTGGGGACAATAATCCTAAGAAATAGCGAGTTCATGAGGGCGGACATCTCAAAAAATAAATAGTATGAACTAGAATGTGGTTTCCAATATTATCGCAACCTGCTCTGTGGGGACAATAATCCTAAGAAACTGCGAGATTCAGAAGTTCACACAGGATTTATAAGATAGCTTGATCTTGTTAGCAGCACATGAGCATTGTTATGGGAGTGTGTTGTAGAAATGAGACTCTGTAATGCTAAATTCGGTGGTCTTGCTTAGGCAACATTATTGTGGTCTCTGGACTATTCGTCGGTGTTGTGACCAGTAAAATTATAAGATTTTAATGCGTATTGACTTCCCCTGGAGGGTACAAAATTTTAATTTTACAGTTGCAAGATACATAATTGTTTTGTGGTTATTTGCGATTATGTATTGAGCATAAGTATGTGATAATAAGTTTAATTGCCAAATCTTCATTATGTCATTTAATATTTTGTCTCGGTCCTTAAAGAAATAAACTTGAATGCCAAAATTATGTAGACTAGAAACGTAAATGGATAAGATTCTCATCGCTAAAACTTGGAGTTTATACTCACTGATTCATGTCCTCCATTTCTCGACATAATTCCACGAAGATTGTTCGAGAATGCATTTTGCATGTATTTGACAAGTTCTTTGAGGAATAAGGTCAAGCTATTTTCTTTTAAGTAGCAAGACAAGTCTTGGTTAGTGACGATGAAAGATGAATATCAATAGAATCTGTCAAGATAATTCGATTCGAATATCCTAGAGGGACAGAATGTTTTGAGCAATCTTTTGATCACTCGAATAGTTTTCTGGCTCAAGTCATCGCCTAAAGTAATAAGAAATGACTAGAAGAAGGTTTAACTGACAAGTAGAAAACCTTCAGAACATTAGTCGTTATATTACTGTTAGAGGAAAGTAACATGATTGATGACGAATTCATCAAGGCTGCAGTTTTCCTAAGTCCTAGTTCATTTGGACAAAAGACTAGATAAGTAAATGAAAGAGTCTGAATTGTCATCAAAGTTTGTTTAAAAGCGAGTGAAGATGCTTTGTAAGTTGGATTGACCTATTTTAAAGAAGGACAATGACTTACATGACAATGCAACTTCTAGGTAAGAGATCTTGATCCAGTTAGGCTTTTGTTGCAGTGGGAGCTATTTTTGCTCAATTATTGTTTTATGGTTGATGTTTAAGGCATCATAGTATTGAAACAATAAAAATGCAACAAGTTTGAGTATGAAACAACACATCAACTTCTTAAACAATGAATGGTAAAGTAAGAAAACACTTAGCTATTGTTCAAACTGATCTAGACTATCAAGATTTTAACAACTTGTTTGTTAAATAGCTTCAAAGTCGAGTATGTCTGTTTGATGCATTGTAAGTTAGAATCATTTGATTCAGAACACTTACAGAAGTGCAACATAGAAAGACTAGCAAGTCTCAATGGTTTGCACCATAAAGAGACGAGCAATGGGTTATGATCAGTAGTGGGAGTCAAATCTCCATTGACGAATCCAAGCATTCTTCTAAAGAATGGGATAGTTATGTTAGAAGGAATCGAAGTCTTTCTAAGGCAAGTTTGATTAAATGATGAGTTGTACTCATGAAAATCTTATCATTGATGGGATAAGCGTTAGATATAACGAGATACACCTTAAAGAAACTACCAACATCAGTACCTTCTACAAAACACGAGTTGTGGACTAAACCGACTCTAGTCTAGCACATCTCAAGGTGTAATGTTGTTCCAATGCATGTTGGAAAGGTATCCAAGTAATTGGAGTTGAGTACTAAGGTATGTTTTAAGGTTATCCCAAATAATGTAAGATTATAAGTTCTGTAATCTTCAAAGATAGAATTCTTGTATGAAGATCAGGAGATGAACTATAAGCCTAACAATGTGATAACTCTCAAGATAAAGAGAGATATCGGATTTCCACATTACCAAGGAGTCATACCATTAGAAACTTTTGCACTAATCAAATCAACTTCAACACCTAAGATTGTAAGAACTATGTCGTAGTGGGAGCGTTCCTAGGAACATAACAAGTTCATGGGTCTAAGAGTGTCGTAAGACTCAGTCTTAGATTAACTTGAACATAATCCCTTTAACTACAATGTAGAATTGATTCAAATGGATATTCATCTTTGAAAAGGTAATAGATTCCAAACTACAATCTTAGATAGACAACATATTTTACAAGACTTGCAATACTACCTATAGGCTGTGTCAGTCAGTGGGAGCTAGTATATTTGCAGGTGTAAATGTGGATTGACAAACACAGATTTTGCATGTTTTTAAGGACTAGATTTGACTTGTTTTAAATGTCAATCATGCAAATTATGTTCTTAAATTGCATATGTTGTACATTTGGTATTTTTGACGTGTTTGTTGATAAATGATAGAAAAAGATAGAAAAAGGTGAAAAAAGGCCAAAGTGCAGCAGCCACTGTTCGAGCCCATTCTGCCAGCGATTTTGAAGTCCAGTCAGTGCTTACTACATGCCATTCTCTTCGTCTTTGAAAGAGCTTCGCGTGGATATCTTGCATGTCTTAATCGGAGTTCTGTGGAGAAAGTTATGACAATTCTACGAACGTTGCTCAGTGCAGTCAAAGCTGACAGGAATTTATGTGGAAATTCACGGAAGAAAAGAAATTATTATATTGTGAAGCCAAATCTCTCCTATTTCTTGTAGGGCACGAAATTTATCAAAAATAAACCTTTTTCCATCCTATAAATATCTCTGAACCTAATTCATAATCTTTATCCCAGAGCCTCCAATCCTTCTCCCTCTCTACACTTCTTCCATTCCATATCCCACCCTTAAATTCATCCATCTTCCATTGGAGCGGAGTTCTGCTGATCCAGGCAAGATAAGACTGAAGATTGAAGATTCAACCTTGAGTTTTATCAATTTCTTTCATGTCTCGTACTTTATTTGTAGTTTTTACTTGTCTATGAGTTAAACATCAATTGTGGAATTTTTGGTGAAGATATTCGATTGATTTTCCTTGTTAGCTCTTGTAGTTATTTGATTTATCCTTGCGCTTTCTATATTCAATTGATTAGCTACCTCTTGAATACATGTTAGAGTTGATTAGAGTACTCGGGAGACGAAATACTTGACTTGGAAAATGGATAATTCACACTTTAATTCAATAGAACTCGGGAGAGTTGAGGTTTCACGTGAGGTCATTGGTCTTAACGATCTTTTAGGAGTTAGATGTTAGAGATTTAAAGGGGACTTTGATTTCAACACCTAATCTATGGATTTCTCACCTCGGGAGAGAGTTTAATCCAGTTAAGTGACCGACTTAATAACTCTAGAGACCGTAATTCAAGAAAGTCGATTGTGTTTTGGATCCTAATATTCTACATTCCTATGCCTACTTTGTATCATTGTTTATATGCTTTCTTTTTATTTGTTTATTTATTTTTCAGTCTAGTATAATAAAATCAAACTAAAAAAAAACATATGTGTCTTTAAATAGTATATGACGCTTAGTATATGATAGCCAGTTGCAATCTTATTCCCTGTGTTCGATATCCCGATACTGACCTTTAGCTATACTAGATCTACCCTATAAACTTGCAGGTATTTTTATTGCTAATAAATAGTGCATCATGGATCTCAAATGGCTAGACAATGACAATGGGTTATACCCAAAGAGAACAATCTTCTCGCTGTCGTTGTGGCAGGTTTAATTCGATCATACTCCCATAATTAGAATCTATGTATCATGATTGTCAAGATAGCTTTCTATTAATAGAAGTCTTGACGAAATCATCTACATGGAACATCCTAATGGGTATGTAACACATGATTAGAAGCTTGTGAAGACCTTTGTGGTCTTAGGCATGCATCTAAATCAGAATATATGTGTTTTGTCAAGATTGTCAAATGTTTGGAATTTGACATGTGCCCTTAAGTCAGTTGTAAGCACAAGGAAGCTGAAAGTGCATTAAATATGGTATTAGTGTACTCTACGATGATGAAATCTATAAAAAGTCGCAAACAACTAAGATTGGCATCTAGCGTAAGAAACTGGTTGTCTACCCAGTTTAAGATAAAGGATTTAAGAGAAACTAATTACATTCTAAGCATCTAAGTCTTTAAGATTGCTAGAAAGAATGTTGAGATTCTCTTAGGAATCCTATATCTATACATTGCTAGGAACATTTTAGCATTAAAATTTCCATGCAAAGGTTTTTACCTTTCAAGATGGAATTTTCTTGTCTCTAGTCAAGTGTCGTTTGACGCTTAGTGAGAACAAGAATTATGAGACTAGTTTTGGAGATAGATGTCTCATATATGCTATGATGTGTACTAAGTTTGATATTAGTTGTGCTTTTGCATAGCAAGTATACATCATATTAACCATGGCAAAGGACTTTTATTGAGGTAATGGATATACCATAGTACTTGAAAAAGACTAATCGCTATATTCTAGTTTACCAGTCATTCATGTAATGTCCTTGGGGTTACACTGACTAAGTCTTATGACTAATCAGTGATCGAGTAAGTCATCCTCGTTATATGTGTTTACCTTAGGAGTATACTCCTAGTAGCTTTGATCGTAAGTTTGAGTATGACTATGAGTATTTTTACTCTAGCAAAGGCTAACTCAAGGGACGCACGAGATCATAAGCTAAGCAATCACATAGAGAGATAAAATTAATTAAATATCAAGTACGCAACAAAGACATAATGATAGAAAAGATATGATCAGAGAACAACCAAGCAGATTTTTCACAGAAAATGCCTTTGTGGCAACATGTTTCAAATGTGATGTGAAATGAATTGTAGTTCGATATACCTGCTTTGTGTATAAATGGGAGAGTTTTTTGGCAGTGGGTATACTCGAAAGCATGTTTTGAGTATAAGTGGGAGATTGTTAGGTTTAGTATACTGAAAAGCATGTTTCGAGCGAGTTCGCGCAAATAGAATCTTGCTTGTATACGGAAAAACTCTACAATCCACTTTTAACCCGTTTTAGTATTATTTGAGCAGTCTACACAAATAGAATCATTATATTATTACATTGTGTTTACTTGTGTGTTTATAAGATGTTATATAAACATTTAAATCCATAAGAAGTAAACAAAGTCTAAGTCTTTGTTTTAGTAGACCGGTTGTGGGCCGCATCCAATTTAAGGTAACACGGTCAGTTCTGAACAAAGAAAAATAAGAATTTCACAACCAAGATAGGCCTAGACTACCTATCGTGAAAGGTTGCAATGTTAGTCCGATTATTTCTAAGCCTTATTGAAATAAGATGACGTTGGTGTGGTATAACACTGAATTGGATCTAAACGGCAAGACGAGTATTTATGCTATCTACTGAAAGACGAGGTCTTGATAATTAATTTCTTAATCAATGTACGCTAGCATACGATATTGAGTATCTACTACTTTGACTTACCAAAGGTGCGGGTTTTTCGTCACCCAACGATCCAGGTATATTGGGTAGTGGTGATCATTATCTAGCGGTGCTAGGATTGTTATTAGGTTGAATCGTGCGCGAGGTGAGTCTCGTTTGATAATGTCCTCAAGAGGATCTTGAACAAGGTTTTATTATTCGGAAAGTGGTCAGTTAGAGTTTTATTACTCTATGAATAATAAATAAGTGTTTCTTGCTAAGTCCACTATTGGAATTAATAAGATGTTAATTAATTAAGTTCATAGCAGACTTTAATTAATTAATGGACATTTATATCTTAAGCGTGGGAAATAAATAATAAACAAAATAGAAACCCGGATTACTTGTAATTTCGGATTTGGATGGGGAGTTCAATATTACTTATGTAGTGGCTTGAAACGATGAGATTTCTTCTCAGGGTGCTTAGGTGTCGTTCAAGCAAGGATATATCCTACTGGTCAGGATAGAGATCCTAACTAAGCCTAGACCCTGGTTTCAAAAATTCCTCAACCCACTTCTACTGATCAGTATAGTGGTGGTAAGGGTCGAATCCCACAGAGATGGTGCGTTAAAACTATTGTGGTGATATTCTGGATGGTTTGGTTAGCTACCACGCTCGGGTTGAGTCTCTACCTAGGCAAGAACTTAAAGGTAATTTCCTACTGACTAGAATGGGGAAAGGAGTGTAGGGGTGTAGCTATGTACGTGGAAATGGGGAGACATTTTTTGTAACAGAAAATATTTGGAAAGTACGGGATTCTATTTTGGGCTAGACAGAATATTCAGAGGGTAGTGGTAGTCATGGTGACTAGGCTGACAGATCTGCAGGTTATAACTAAAAAGTAAAGGACAAAAAGCAAAAAGCATCTAAAAAGCAAAGTGGTCCCCAACATTAGACTTGGACATCATCTTCTTCAACAACACAAACCAAAATCAGAAAATAATTCCAGATTCAACACGGAAACACAGTTTATCAAATCGCGAACACAGATCCACAAATAAGAACACCAAATCTGAAATCAAAACACAGAAAATGCAACTCCGCGTACTGGTCAGCAGGAAAACGAAAACGAACTCAAACAAGACTTCTCATGCAGCGATTCACTCACGATCAATAGTTCCACATTTAACTAAAGAAATTTTGACGGGAACAAAGAAAGGAAAGTTTCGGCACTTAAAACACCAAGGAACCTTAGATCTAAGCTAACTAGGCGAAATAGGAAGGAAAATAAATCAACACAATAACCGAAACGGAAATCAACTTCATAGCATAAACACGTTCAGATCTTCCAAAAAATACTTCAAAAGCAGAAAATATCCAAAAGCAACAAAGATCCAATGTGAAGAAAGCAAGTAAATTAAACTACGAAAGCGAATAAAAGTGTTTTGCCACTCCGGGCGATGATATCTCTAACTACGGTCTTGCTGGCTGGAACGGACGATTTGGAACTCCGGGAACATCTAAATCTTCAAGTGACCATGGCAGTGGCGAGGAACGAGATTCTGGACTGGGCTGAAGGACGGAACTCCGAGAGAATTCTACCTAAGAGTGATGATGATGATTCGATTCTTCCTTCTTTTCTTTCTCCAAGTGGCTTCCTTTTATAGGGAGGCTTACCCTTGATTTTTAGGGTAAGACCTTGCGGTGAGATGACTTCTTTGCCCTTAATTGTGATTGAGCAGTCCCAGCTATCCTTCTTCTCCATCTCGAGCCATATTTGCATGTATACTGGTCAGTACGTAATCGTCCTGACGCCCTTTTCACTTGAAGTATCTGAAACTCTGCCTACTGGCTAGAATGCTTACCCTGCACGCTTAAGCAACTAGTTTTTGCAGATATAATTCAATTACGCACATCATACTGACCAGTAACCTAGGCCTAGAATACGACTTATCAAACTGCTCACACTTACCACATGCTTGTCCTCAAGCGTGAAGAACAAACAAAAACGAATAAGTCGAATTCTAGCCTGGTTACTCCCCTGACCGACTCTACCTAAACTAGACTCGACGCAAAGAAAAACACTTGGGCAAACACAGAAAAAGACACACAAACACACAAACACAAATAAAACAAAAACACAAAGATTTGGGCTATATTTTCAACCATCCCTTACCTCGGGATCTGGTGCAATCCGGCTTTAGACAGCCTTGAACTCCTGCCACCCCCCATTCCTTCCTGGTCAGTACATCCATTTGTCAAGATCGCCCAAACTCTCGGCCAAACACTAGATTCACTCGGTCTCTCATACCTCACCGGGAATGTTAGGACCGCATTCTCTCAATATGCTCAACCACGCTTGCTTCGGACTTAGATCTCACGTGCAGCTACTGAAGGACTTAAAGGCTTGTAATGGGGCTATTGGGTTGCAGCGTTTTGGGGTAGATGTTCCTAAGGCTCTAAGTTTTCAAAATTTCTATTTTATTAATGCGGGAGAACTGTGTGCTGTAAGCTTTTGATCAGTTGCTTTTTAGCTGGCGCTTCCGGCTTGGGTCTCCAACTGTTCAGTATCATCTTGTGGCTTTGCCACCCTTATTCCTTCTCTTTTTTTGTGGTCAAGTTTCTGACCATTTTTCTCCATAATCTTCTCTCTTTTTTTTTTTTTTTTTTTTTGTGGACCCGGGATAACTCCCTGGTCGATTTTCTTCCGAACCTTCTTGCCCAGCTGGAGTCTGCTTTCTTGTACATCTTTCTGGCCAGTAGGCTTCATTCGCCTCACGCTTTGCACACACACAGTCCCAGTGGCTAGGGGCATTTATCTGGGTAAAAGCGTTAGGAAAAAAGGTTCTAAGGGTGGTTTTTTTTTTTTTTTTTTTTTTTTTTTAGATAGGGGTTTCCTACTGCCTTCAGTCTTTGCTACCCGCGGTCACTTCCTCCTAGGCAATTTGTGGCAGCCTCTCTTTCTTTTCCATATATGTGGAAAGTGGTTCCACTTAAAGCTTATAACTCACATTTTAAGAGGGCTTTCGCGCTTGGCTCTAAGTATGGGCTTTTCTCTCATACTCACATCATCTATCCTGACTAGGAGGTACTAGGGAGGGTGGTTTCGGTTTTCCAGCACGTCTTATCTCCCTCAGTTCCCTTCACCGTCAGCTCAAGACGGTTGAGTTTTAAGCCCAATCAACACACAAAAATAAAAAAAAACTAACCTAACAGGACACTAACACAAGCACGAACACAAAAACTACACATATACACATACTCATCATACTGGTCATTGCGTCCCCCCTCCCACTTCACAAGTGTCTGCCCTCAGATAGGGCTGTGAAGTGGAAAAGGTAATGGCCAGTATGATGAACACATAGACAAACAGACAAAAACAACAAATTAAAACTAAAACTTCTCACACTTAGACTATGGAATAGGCTAAGTGTGAGATTTTGAAAACCTAAACAGCAACCAACAAAACACATATATATACAAAACTCCTCACACTTAGGCCGTGCAACGGACTAAGTGTGAGTTAACATGCTTACGAAAAACAGAAAACACAAACACATGCGCCAAAAGACAAACCCTTAACTTCTCACACTTAGACTATAGAATAGGCTAAGTGTTATGAACGGGGTTTGCGCACAAACAGAAATTATACTACCTAGACACACAAAACACAATTAAAAACGAAAAGCTAAAAACGAGAAAATAAAAAGAAAACTAACTGGTCAGATGGGGGTGGTCTTAGCGAAGTCTCCTGCTCCTCCGTGGGGCAGGTGGTGTAGTGTAACATCCCAAAAATTTGTATGACCTTTATTTAATAAATGTCGGTTGGAAATTTCATTTATGAAATTTAAATTGTTGCTACGTGTTTGAGTTTGGTTATGTGGAATAAATCATCATGGGGGAATTGGAATGAAGTGCTAATTAGATTTTAATGTGGGGAGTCAATTTAAATAAATCATGCATCTTGTTCTAGCCAAAAAATGGCTATTGTCGGCCCCTCCAATTATTGAGAATTTATTCTTTCTTGGATTTAATTAATTGTTTTGGGATATTCATCCAAATTAAATCCAATTAAATCTTGCCACATTTTATTCCCTCGCCCCAATTGAATTAAGAGTTGAATTATTTCCTTGTGGCTAATTAAGCCAATTTTCGGTGTCCCTATTTTTTAGAGGAGAATATATTTGTTTCTTATTTTGTGGAATCCCTTTTATTCAATGAAATACCAAATTAATACCTAAGTCAATTAATTGGGGATGTGAATATTTCCTTGTGTCGCACGCCCCATTTTGGTTAATTTCCTTGTGCAAATTTATTTAGTTGTTGCCTATTTTATGGGAGTCTTTTCCTATAAAGAAATTACCAAATTTAAATCCTATTCTATTTAATTGAGGATTTAAATAATTTCCTTGTGCAATTCCTTATGGAATTTTCGTCCCTTCCTCATTATTTTCCTACTTGGAGATTTAATTTATTTTGTTCCCTTGTTTATGGAATATTCACTTTTATTTCCTAAGTTGTGAATATATTCTCTCCAAGTAAATACCAAATAAATTCCTTGTTATGCTCTACATGGAATTTTCGAATTCCTCCCCATCCTACATGCCTATTTTATTCTTTTAATTATGGGACTTTTATTTCATTTGGCCATTATTTTATCCCTCCATAATTAATTAAATAATTCTTTAAACTTTAACCTAATCCTATACAAACACCTAAACTAAACCCTAGCCCCCATCTCCCTCAAAATTTCGTGCCTCCCCCCTTCACTCTCCATCCTCTCCAAAAACTTCTTCCCTCATTGTTTCTTGCATCAATTGGAGTGGATTTTTCAAGAGTTTCGACGAATCGCCTCCATCCTTGTTCCTACCGTTCGTTTTCGTGATTCGAAAAGGTATAACTAAGTTTTTCTTCTCATCTCTTCATTGAAACATTATTCTTGAATCCTACATGCATATAGAGGGTGTAGGATTAATAGATCGAAAAATTTATCGGTGGGAAAGTGTGTTTGCATAAGAACTTTGATAATACTGTGTTTTTGATTGAAATCATGTGAAGTTGGATTGGAATATTTGGTGAATGATGTGAGTCTATGTGCAATCATGTTTATGAGAAACTTTTAAGCAAGACTTTGTGTGTTTCAAGCATGAAAAATTTGTGTTTGTTCGATGGAAGAAGAAAACCCTATTTTCGAAACTATGAACCTGAAATCTGAGGCGTACGACCAGTAGCTTCTGATCTGTAATTGACCCATCAAACGATCGAATTTTGATATGAAATTTTTACTAAGTAAACTTCAAGGTGTTTTCTGTGTCTCGTGTGAATTTCAGCCATTTTTGTCGAAAAATGAATTTTTAATAAATTTTTGAAGTTGACTGCGCAAATCTGCCAGAAACTTGTGTTCTCGCCAAGAATGTTTCGTTTTATGTTTGACCGATCAATTGACCTCTGATTGATGTGACTCTTGAACTATATGAAAATTTGAAGTGTCTTCTGAGTCGTGTAAAATTTTCAGCCTTTTTGGGCATTGGATGAATTTATGGTGAATTTTTCAAATAAACTGCGCAATACTGTCCGAAATTGTATGTTCCGACCAGAGAGCTTAATATGTGATATGACTGACTAAATGACCTGATTTCAGTGTGAATATATTGATGGATGAACTTGAATGTGTCCTCTGTATTGTGACCAAAATTTAGCTCCTTTTGAGGTCGGGTGAATTTATTGTGATTTTTACAAAACGGTCGCGCAGTTCTGCCAGTTTTCTGCCTTGCTAAAATGACACCTAGTTTCAAGTTTAAAAAGTGTTATATGATGCATGTATGTCCAAGGAACGTGTTTAAATGATGTGATCACGTGTGATGAGTTGAAATGTGATACGTGTGTCTTTCCACTTATGTGACGTATGTCGGGTTGGGGAAATTGAGAAAGGCGATGAGAGAAACGATAGGACATGCATAGTAATATGATGTTGTGTGAGGCTGACTTGTGTTGTCATTGACAAGGGTGTTGTGTACTCGTGAACTCGAGGATCGAGAATTGCTAAGTTGGGTTGTGAATTGCTAAGAGAACGAGGTGGGCTTTCTTTTCAAACCTCTTTACTTTTCCGAAAAATATTATGTGGAGATATAAGGGTGGTTTAACTGTTATGTCATGCCATGTTGTTTTTGGTATGAGATTGTGTGCCTGATGCCTAGTTCGTATGAGTTTACTCCGTTAGGCAATATGGCTGTATTGTGAAACGAATTCGGGTCCGAGTAGGGCCGTAAACCCTATCGGGCTGTGTACACTGGTGGGATCGTGAGCCGTCCTTGCAAGTCGGCCGGTCTCGTGGGCGAATAGTGTGGCCACACTTTCGTCGCACTGTGATGTGATTGATGGATTGATGTGAAAAGTGGGGAGATAAATTGTCTGGCCAGACTTGAATATTTTTGTGTTTCTCGTGATTTTCTTAATACATAAAACTCGAGATCACTGGTATGGATGACATAACTTATTAAAATGTTTTCGGCATGAGCCCATTGAGTACAACAAGTACTCAGCCCTGCATATTATTTTTCTTATGTGCAGGTTGAGCGGGATGTTGCGGTAGATGTTGAGCTGGCTTGAGAACGTAGGATACGTTGTGTCGTCATACATAGGCGTAGTCCTTGACTCTCCTTAAACTGTATTTTCCGCTGCTATAACTTGAACCATGTCTCAAGACTTTAATCTTTTCTTTATGCTTTGGGTTTGAACATGTATGGTGGTGATTAGTTTTTAAACAAGTGTTTACGTTGTCTTTTGAAAATGATATTCTTCGAGATTTAAGTTAAATGTTTGTTTTACTTTAGTTATTAATGGTTGTATTTCTTAAGTCTAATTTTTTTTCCGTTGTCCTTTTTGAATGTATTTTTCTTATGTCTTTTCAAAAAAAAAATATAACCTTAAAATTTTTAAACTAAGTTGTTTTCCTTTCTTTAAGTTAATTAAGTTGATCTTCTAAATTGTAATCCATGCATGTCGGTCACGATCGCCGCGTTTGTGGTACCCCTTGTATGGGAGGTCGTGACAGAGTGGTATCAGAGCTTTGTTCTTTCGCTCTGGTCCGAGAGTCTTCTTTCACTTTAAGTCTAAGTTAGTGAACCCGTATTGACTAGAAGTGTCACGAAGGCTCAACATCCAAAGCATCACGCTCAACCAAGGAAAGTGAGGTATGTTTTAAAGTTGTTGATGAAATATGAGAACGAGGTATAAACTTTATGATATGATGAGGATGGTTTGGGCAAAAGAATGCATGAGCATGTAATTACGTGATGATGTGATGTGATTCTCATGTTCAAATTCGTGAATAAATGATGTGATGACGTAAAGAAGTTGAATGTGAGCATGATTTGTGTGATGATCTAAACACATGCTTTATGTGGAAATAATGTTGTGATAGTATGATTTTGTTGAGTATGGGCATGATTGTCAAGATGATCTAAACACGTGTCGTATGTAAGAATGTGATATTGTTCTGGTATACTTATGTGGAACATGAGCATGAGTGACATAATGTCGTAAATATGTGTTATGTGTGAAAGTTCTACGATGTAAGCATGCAAACATAGGAAGATGGAGTGTTTTACATAAAAAATGACAATTGATGAGTTGTTTTGAGAATGTTGAAATTTATGAGAAAAGATGAGTAACTAAAAATGTTGTTTCAACCATATATGCGAAGTGCATGAGTGTTTTGTCTGGAATACAAATGCGTTATGAGTTTTGAAAGATTTGCATGGTGTTAGACATGTAGAAAAAAAAAATGGGAAAATGATTTTGAGGTTGATTGTTTTGCGATATTAATGACTAGTTGTTCTAGTGGAGTATGGTTGAGGAAAAATATTTATGTTGTGGAAAGTTGTTAGAATTTTTTTTAAATAAAAATATGTTTCTTTTGAGGAAATTAATTGATCAATGGAAATTGTGGTGTTTATGATTTGTTAAAAAAAAAAACGAGTTTCGACAAAAAAATTTACTTCGTTTGGAAAATTGAGCTGTGGAAGTGTGATGTTATGTATGTTATGAGGTGCGAGGTATGATGTGTTATTCTATGGAATGTTTTATACGAATGATGAAAGTAGATGCGAAATTACGATTTAGTTTGAGTCAAAACTTTTACTTTAAAGTGAGATGTGGAAAATTTTTAGGAAAGTGAGAAAGTGTAAAGAAATTTTGTTTCAAAAGTTTTGAACATAATGTGAAGTTCGAAAGTGTTTTGCTGTGGGAAGTGAAAATGTGGTGTGTTTATCTTGGGGTATGAATGACGTAAATTGAAGTAGATGATGATCTATGAGATGATGAATTGTGTGGTGAACTTAGAGTAACTAAAATATAAGCCTAGTTGACCGTGCGAATCGTAGTTCTAAGTTGAAAACTTAACTATTGCTTCTCTGAGCAATGAAACGTACGAGAATATGAAAGTTAAGGCAAATGCTTAAGTCAAGGTGCGAGACAAGAAGAACTGATGCTAAGAGATATTTTCATGCAACGACGAGCGATCATACTCGCAATTTAAATTAGTATAGTTTAATCTTGCGTAAGTGGAAGCACGATGGAGATGATCTCCATACCCTGCTAAAGAGCACGAGGATGATAACCATGTCATACGAGGATAGTCATTATGACAGGCAAAGAATTTTATGAAGATATGGATTTCAACTATCGTTATTATAGTAATGACACGCAGAATCTCAGTGTGGAATCCACAGTTCTTAGAGCGATGTTACCAGTTTCGACTTGCGAAAGATGAACAAGGAGGTGCGACTTTAATAGGTGGAACAAACTATTCTAGTCAACAGTTCTTACTTGGATTATAAGAAGTTATCTTTCAGGACCTTTCAAATAGCCGTGAGCCATTGTCTATTTAACAGCTTGTTTCATTCACCCCTTGCAAGTGATGCATATTTTTTCTTTTCCTCCATTGAGTCATAACTCACTTTCACTTCTTGGAAAGTGGTGTTGCCTTCATAACTTTGGACACTTGGATTGATTGTAGTCTTCTTTGATCTATTATCTATACGGACCATACTTTGACTCTGTGAGCCTTTGCTATTGAGCTTCATTCCTAAGGCTGCTTGCAGTTACGTCCTTCAGTATAATCACGTTTCACAGACATGTTTTCTATTGGGATATTCTTCTTCGAACTTTTGTTTAGCCTTTTATTTTGTCACCATGTCTGTGTCAAGTTTTTCCTTACAGAGTGAAATTCTTTTGGGTTCAGTTCATGTATCCTTTCCATAATAGAACCTTTCTTTCTACAAAATGAAGTTAAGGCCTACATTTTGTTCCTTGCCTTAACAAACTTAATCCACTTGATTTTTTTGTTTTCAATAACCCCTTTGACTTTGATTGCCTTTCACAAACTTATGAACCTATTGATGTGATTCTGTCAGTCCATATTATGATTTTCCTTGAACCATGATCAGTACCGCTTTGTGACAACTGCCTATATTTCTCAATCCTCATGCAACTGATCATTTCTTTTCTTCAACCCTTTAAGTCATTATCCATTGATGTGTGGACCCTCCAAATTTGGTCGAACAACTGAGTTATCATTTGGAAGCCTACTATGAGAATTGACATTTGTTTGATTTCATCCCATATTCATGACCTATCTTATGTTCTTTCAAGCTCCGTGGGGATGATCATAACCAATTGTTATATTTCAAAATCGGTTCATATCCAAGTTAAGACTGTTTGACTAAAGTTTGTGTTAGGAGAGTTAAGAGTAGTAGCTCGACTTTTACACGTCATGCCTTGGAGAGCGTTGACAAAATTTTGGGAATGGATTGGCTTACCGAGAACCACGCAACGATTCACTGTAAAAGAGAGACAGATTTCTCTTCAAGCCCCGGGCGAAGAGCCAACTATCTTGTATGGGATCTCCCTGAACCGACAAACTTCCATAATCTCCGCATTACAAGCGACCACGATGATAAGATAAGGGCGTCCGGCGTATCTTGTGTACTTGAACGGAGATGAAAAGAAGGATTTGAAAGTGGAAGACGTGGCAGTAGTACGAGATTTTCCCAAAGCTTTGCCAGGACCGCCACCCGACGGACAGGTAGAGTTTACCTTTGACTTAGAACCTGGATCTGCGCCAGTATCGAAAGCACCATACCGAATGGCCCCTAAAGATTTGGCTGAATTGAAGATTCAGTTGCAAGAACTGCTAGATTTGGGATTTATCCGACCTAGTGTATCACCATGGGGGAGCGCCTGTGTTGTTCGTAAAGAAAAAGGATGGAACGATGAGGATGTGCATCGACTATCGTGAGCTCAACAAGTTGACCTTGAGGAATAAGTACCGACTGCCAAGAATTGATGACTTGTTTGACCAACTTCGAGGAGCGGGCGTATTCTCGAAAATGGATTTGAGATCAGGGTATCATCAACTAAAGGTCCGACGAGAGGATGTGCCTAAGACTGCTTTTCGCACTCGCTATGGCCATTATGAATTCGTCGTGAGGCCATTTGGGCTGACTAATGCCCCTGCCGTCTTCATGGACTTGATGAACCGAGTATTTCACGAGTATCTTGACAAGTTGGTGTTAGTCTTCATCGACGATGTTTTAGTATACTCGAAGAACGAGGAGGAACATGGATGGCATCTACAAACAGTGTTGGAAACGTTGCGAAAGGAGAAGCTTTATGCCAAGTTTAGTAAGTGTGAGTTTTGGTTGACTCGAGTGAACTTTCTTGGTCATATTGTGACGGCAAATGGAATTCAAGTAGACCCAGCAGAGGTCGAGGCCGTGCAGAATTGGAAAACTCCGAAAACGCCAAAGTGAAATCCGCAGCTTCTTAGGATTGGCGGGATACTATCGACGATTCATTGAAGGATTCTCTAAGATTGCGAGACCGATGATGCAACTGTTAAAGAAAGTAATCAAAGTAGTTTGGACGCCGGAGTGCGAGGCGAGTTTCCAACTATTGAAGGAGAAGTTGACGACAGCACCGGTTCTAGCTATGCCGGCAACCGACAAAGACTTCGCCGTCTATACGCTTGGATGTGTGTTGATGCAAGATGGAAAAGTGATAGCATACGCTTCCCGACAGTTGAGACAGAATGAATTGGATTTCCGACTCACGACTTGGAGTTAGCGGCAGTAGTGCATGCACTGAAAATTTGGAGACATCATCTCTATGGAGTGAGATGCGAAATATATACAGATCACAAAAGTCTCAAGTATTTCTTTGAGCAGAAGGAGCTGAGCATGCGACAACAACGTTGGTTAGAGATTGTGAAAGATTATGACTGTGGTATTCATTACCACCCGGGCAAGGCAAACGTAGTAGCCGATGCTTTGAGTAGGAAGAACCAACCGCAATTGGCTTATTTCCTAACGCAAGAGGAAGCGTTGATTCGCGAATTCGTCAGAATGAGATTGGAGATAGTGAGAGCGCCCGAGACAGTAGAAGCGAGATTGGCGACGCTAGTGATTGAGCCAAATTTGAGAACCAAGCTCATAGAACCCAGCGACGTGATGAGAAGTTGAAATAATTACGTGCGAAGGTAAGAGCCGAGAAGCTTGATCATTACCGTGAGGAAGTGGATAATGCCTTCACGTATGATGGACGATTGTGTGTGCCGAGCGATGAGGCGCTAAAAGATGAGATTTTGAGTGAAGCACACGACAAGCCTTACACTGCACACCCCAGAAGCACGAAGATGTATCGAGATTTGTAGCAACGTTTTTGGTGGAATGGAATGAAAGGAGACGTAGCGTCGTATGTGGAACGATGTCTAGCATGTCAACAAGTGAAGGCCTTACACCAACGGCCATATGGGAAGTTGCAACCACTCAAAATTCCCGAATGGAAGTGGGAGCATCTAGCTATGGATTTCGTGACGGGTTTGCCAAAGTCACAGAAGGGCAACACCGCAATTTGGGTGATCATCGATCGACTAACTAAGAGCGCGCACTTTTTACCAATTCGAGTTACTTATGGCGCGGATAAGTTAGCTAATCTCTACGTGAATGAGATTGTGCGATTGCATGGAGTGCCAAAGACCATTGTGTCAGACCGCGATACGAAGTTCACATCAAAGTCTTGGATGAGTTTGCAACGAGAATTGGGCACGCAACTGAACTTCAGCACTGCTTATCACCCGCAATCGGACGAGCAGTCAAAGAGGACGATTCAGACACTTGAGGATATGTTGCGAGCCGTTGTCCTAGATCGAGAGAAAAGTTGGGAAACTGTTCTACCGTTGGTTGAATTCGCCTACAACAATAGCTATCAAGCGACGATCGATATGGCTTCGTATGAAGCCTTGTATGGCAGGAAGTGTCAATCTTCATTTTAATGGGATGAAGTTGGCGAGAGGAAGATGTTAGGACCCGACGCTATAAGGGAGATGACCGAAATTGTGCATCAAATCCGCACAAGGATCAAGGAAGCTCAAGATAGGCAGAAGTCGTATGCCGACGTGCGTCGAACGGAAATTAAATTCGACATTAGTGACAAAGTGTTCTTGAAAGTATCCCCGACGAAAGAAGTTGTGAGGTTTGGAATGAAGGGCAAGCTGAAGCCGCGTTTTGTATGGCCGTACGAGATTATCGATGAAGTAGGTCCTGTAGCGTACCGTTTATCGTTACCTCCCAGTTTTGGGAATGCGCACAACGTGTTCCATGTGTCGCACTTGTCCAAGTACGTGTTCGACCCCAAGCATGCGATTCATCAAGAGGAGGTGATCCTAACCCCCGACGTGAACTACGAGGAAAGGCCCGAGGCAATCCTAGATCGGAAGGTGCAAGAGTTGCGAAACAAGTCGATAGCATCAGTGAAAGTGTTGTGGAAACACCATGGTCCCAAGGAAGCCACGTGGGAGTTAGAAGAAAGTATGAAAGAAAAATACCCCGAGTTGTTTATGTGAGGCAGTCAACATTTCGGGACGAAATTTCTGTTAAGAGGGGAAGGATGTAACATCCCAAAAATTTGTATGACCTTTATTTAATAAATGTCGGTTGGAATTTTCATTTATGAAATTTAAATTGTTGCTACGTGTTTGAGTTTGGTTATGTGGAATAAATCATCATGGGGGAATTGGAATGAAGTGCTAATTAGATTTTAATGTGGGGAGTCAATTTAAATAAAATCATGCATCTTGTTCTAGCCAAAAAATGGCTATTGTCGGCCCCTCCAATTATTGAGAATTTATTCTTTCTTGGATTTAATTAATTGTTTTGGGATATTCATCCAAATTAAATCCAATTAAATATTGCCACATTTTATTCCCTCGCCCCAATTGAATTAAGAGTTGAATTATTTCCTTGTGGCTAATTAAGCCAATTTTCGGTGTCCCTATTTTTTAGAGGAGAATATATTTGTTTCTTATTTTGTGGAATCCCTTTTATTCAATGAAATACCAAATTAGCCTAGAATACGACTTATCATGGCTGCTCGTAATATTCCAATATAAGCTTGTATTAAATTGTGGGTTCAATATAATTAGGAAAAAGCTAATTGGGGAAGCCCATATCCAAAACCTTCCATAGATCCCTGACTTGGCCCAATATGTAACTGTTATAAATAGGAGAATAAAGGAGACAGAAAATTGATTGATTTCATAATGAAATTTTCGTCCCTCTCTAACTAGTAGAGGAGATCGAATTTTTTAGCTCTTCTCCGTGAGAAAGTTCTGTCTTCTTTATTCGAGTCCTAGTGTTTCGACAAGATCATCCCACCCTTATTTCGGAATACAGTTCGGGACACCATTCAGAAGATCTGTGGTCTAGTATTGAAGATCATCGTGGAGAAGGCGCGAGCAATCGACGATTCTTTGGAGAATCAAATCGGTAACTCTAAACCGTAGTATTCATGTTTAGGATTTACATTATATGAGTATGAATTATTTGCGTTCTAGCATGCAATTCTATGTTAACATGTGAATTGATTAATCCCACAATCTGTCAAATAGATCCTACGTCTGATTTATTTATTTTGTACAAGTCTTCCGTTGTGCAAGGGGCTCCAAAACCACAACACAGACCCAGACTTACGCCTTTGCAAAAGTGCACGGTTGCGCTCCGGCAGTTGGCCCACGACATCACGGCGGATATGTTCGATGATTATCTTCACGTCGGGGAGACAACTAGCCGCGAGTGCCTGAAGAATTTTTGTAGGGGAGTTGTGGAGGCGTATAGCAACACATATTTGCGAAAGCCGACTGCTGAGGATTGCCAGGCCCTTATGAAGATGCACGAGACGACGCACGGCTTTCCTGGAATGCTAGGGAGCATTGATTGTATGCACTGGGAAGAATTTCCCGACGGCATGGAGAGGCCAATTTACTAGTGGACAAGGGCAGCCACCCGACGATGATCCTCGAAGCCGTCGCTGACCATCGGCTCTGGATCTGGCATGCTTACTTCAGTGTAGCAGGGTCGAACAACGACATCAACGTCCTCAACTAATCCAACCTCTTCACCGAGCAATGCAATTGCAACGGCCCGGCCATCGAGTTCACTGCCAATGGATGCCAATATCATATGGGGTACTACTTGGCTGATGGCATATACCAAATGTGGCTTGTTTTTGTAAAGACGATCAGCTGCCCAATGGGTGACAAGAGAGTTTTATTTGAGCAAAAGTAGAAGGCTGCGCGGAAGGATGTGGAGCAGGCATTTGGTGTGCTCCAAGCGCGGTGGGCAATAGTGAATGGTCCAGCGCATTTCTGATTCAAGGAAGTCATCGCCGATGTCATGTATGCTTGCCTCATCTTGCATAACATGATAGTCGAACACGATGGTGGAAGAGTCACCGATTGGGGCGATGATGAAGGTGGATCTAGCTCCAGCACGGCGAACCCGCCCCACGATCGAGGATTACCGATGGGCTTCAATGAGGTTCTATCTAGACAGGCCTCAATGCGCAACCAACAAGACCATGCTCAGCTCATGAACGACATGATTGAAGAAGTTTGGAACTGTAACCGCCATTGAGAATTTGTAGTTTTTTTATTTAGTACTGTAACCTTTGAACTTTCAATAAAATGAAGTTTTTTTTTCAATTTTTGTAGTGTTTTAAATATTCAAATAAATAAAATGCTTAGGGTGGACTATAGGGCGGCCTATAAGGAATCCCACTGCAGGTGAATGGGTAGGAGGATAAAATTTTAATGTGGCGGAGCATAGGGCGCCCTATAGAGCGGACTATAGGGCACCCCATTGTGGATGCTCTTATGCATTTTTGAACTTTTAATCTCCTATCTCTTGTGACTAGTCCAACAAGCAATTAATTGGGTTCTCAAATAACAGCTCATATAGTACATCAATTTCACTTTAAAGCGATTAGGGCATCCACAATGGGGCTCCCTAAGGCGCGCCCTATGGCGCGCCACGTCAGCAGTTTTATCCTCCTACCCTCCCACCTGCAATGGGGTCCCCTAAGTCGCGCCCTATATGTTTTAATATTATTTTGTTAATTAATTTAAATGTTTTCAAATATATAATGCAAACTAATTTAAAAGCACAACGAGAAACCAAAAACCGGTGAATATTGCATTAATAAATATACAAAAGTTACACGATTCAAGTTGGCTAATCTACGCAATTCCCAACTTCCGGTGCAACTCATCGATCAACCCCCGGAGAATTTCGACTTCGGCAGGGTCCGTACACTTCTTGAAGGCCTTATGCGTCTGCAACAACGTCTTCGCCATCGAGGCTGCTGCCAACGACTCATACGCGGCGGCCATCGCGCTTGGGGCCGGGATCGGGACTGGGATCGGCGATGGCGCGGTGGCGGTCTAGGATGATGTCGCCGCCGCCTTCGCCTTGGCCTTCGCAGCCTTGACGCCTGTGGGACGCAGAGAGGACATCGGTGTGCTGGTACTATCGTCCTCCATGTACGTCCGGTTGAGGTCCACCGGACAAGTTCCGCTTTCGCTGCTCGTGTAACCACCAGCTTCGGTGGTCTTCATCTTCTTTGTCGCCCCGGTGTGCAGAATCCCGCCTTGGAACTTCTGCTTGTCCCTCAAGAGCGCCCAGATGGCCTCGTGCTTGAAGTCACCGTACAGGGACTGGTACGACAACAGCGCTTTAGCGCGCACGTCGCTCAAGCTCTCGCCGCTCCCCTGCTCCCTCGCGCACTTCTCGTACTCCGACGAGAACAGGTTGATTTATCTCTTCACCTGGTCCCAGTGCTTGCGGAGCTGCTCCCGTTGGTGCTTGTACGCGCTCGGCGGCTTCGCCACATTGTAGCGCTCGGCGATGCACTCCCAGTACGCCTGCTGCCTCTGGTTGTTCGCGAATATCAGGTCCTCCGATGTATCCACCCAACACCTCGCCAATACGAGGGTCATTCGGCTGGTAGTTTGTACGGCCGGGGGCGTACAATTCACATACTCCCGGAGGTGGCAACTTCTGCGCGCGCTGCCGGTTCTGCTTCTTTTTCGCGGGGCGGAAGCGGATGGGGTGGCGTCGGCGGCGGCGGATGGGGTGTCGTCGGCGGCGGCGATGTGTCGGGAGGGGGCGACGGGTCGGTTTGGTGACGGCTCCATGTCAGACAAACCGTACGATTACGTGCTGAATTCGGAATCGTACTGTGCGTTGGCGTCGAATGGCCGATATTCATCGGGTTCTGTACCCGGCCAACGCGCCTCCCCAAACATCGGACTGTTGGGACTTGCATCCATTTCGTTGAAATAATAAAAATATGAGTTTCGAGAGTGAAATCGTGAAAATGAAACCTTACAAATGAAGGTGGGGTAGAGGTATTTATACAACAATAAAAAACGCGTGGCATCGTCCGCCGATCCCTCAATGGGGCGCCCGATGGCGCGGACGATAGCCCATCGTCCGCCGAGCCCACAATGGCGCGGATGATATGCCATTGTCCGTGCTTCAACCGCGGACGATGCATCGGGCATGGGCGTAGGGCGCGGACGATGGCACGCATAATGATTACGATTAATTTTCGGAGTTAATACAATCAAATAATTTATTCCACAATGAAGTTAAGATGAAGACATTCGACCAAAATGCTGCAGTTTCAAAAATTCGTGAAGGAAATGTAGTTCCCAAACCAAGTTGACGGACAAACTTCAACTTAAATTGAAGTCGATACCACAACCACACTCTTTTCGCCCGAAATTCGCAAAATACCTCTACGAATTTAACAATTGAAATCTATACTAATCTAAAGTGCAAGTTTGATGAAAAGTCCTTAATGTCCTTTTTGGAGGGAAAATGGAAAGATGACGTGTCTTCTACTCAAAAATAATTTTTTAAGGCAAAAACAATTGGACAAATAATAGCCCAATAAAATGCTAACTTCTTGAAGAAGTGTTAAAACACATTTAAATAGTGCACTACCATTAATTTTTTTTTATAATTAAGTTATTAAATTTATATATTAATTAGCCTTATATTTGAGTTAAATTGGAATTGTGCTAGAGAGTTTTGTTTGCCTTTCATTTATTTAGGTTAAAATTTAGATTTAATCATTTATTGCAATACTTTTTCTCCTAATTAATTCACAAGTTAAACGACAACACATATATGTAATGCTTACAATTTCCATTCTATATTTACTCAATTAAAGTTTTTAGTTCTTATATTTTAATTCGCCTCTAATTAAACAATGCTACTAAGTTTATAGATTAAACTAAGGATAAGATGACATTATATATATTTAAAATTAAATCTAACTTAGTATAACTTCTTAATATAAAGAGTATTGTAAATTCTCACATTATTCAAAACAAACAAGATGCATAAAATATTATCGTTATTTTAAGTGATAGTGGTAATTTACTTTTTATACATATAGGTGGCGGGAAGTAAGAAATTTATTCTTTCCAATATAAAAAATTCATTTAGTCTTTGGAAATGTATATCAAGTTATGTTATGGTCTGAAATTAAAAGAAAGAAATAAACAGTCAACTAAAATGTGATTATTGGATAATACAAATTTTCTAACTTGACTTCTCGAAGAAGTTTTAAATTTATATGATTTAAATTATTCATATATTTAATGTGGATATGCTTAATATTCCATATATTTTTTTCAAATTAATTTTTTATAAATTAAGCTTTTAAATATATATATTAATTTACCTTTTATTTGGATTAATGACTTGCATAGCACTTTCAATAAACATCTTTACTCACTCATATTTTCTTTATTTGTATATCTTATCCTAATTAATTCATACTCTTTGATCATTAGCCACACATCTTATTTTTGTCATTAATTTTATTGTTTTTACTTCACTTAGATTATAAATTAAAATTGCATAAATGTTTCATTCACTGGGGAGTAGTAAATTCTTCATTTTGAGTGAGACAAGATAAGTACATTTCTGTTTTTTTAAATCTCGCTTTCAATTCTTATTTTCTATATATTTATTATATTTTATATTCATTATTTGAAACTCTTATGTCTCGTGCATAGCTCGGGTGTTAATACTAGTTGAACCAAACTTGGAGATATTGGGGATACAATTGTAAATGTAATTAAGATTCAAAATGGCAGTATTTTCTTATTTTAAAAACAGTGCATTGGGTTACACATAGGACGCTCGACGAGCCATGATATTTACGAAAACTTTTAAAATTAAATACGTTTAAATTTCGGGCAATGTTCATGGTTTTTGTTACTATTTCTCCTAAATTATAATTAATCCAAAAAATAAATCTACAAATTGAGATATTGAGATGTATTCCCCATTTCGATACAGAGAAAATGGGTGTGAAATTATTGGATGTGAAATTATTTTCTGGTTTACCATGCTTTAGTTGCAGATTTTGTCGACGAAATCTTAGCGGGTTTTGATATTTGTTTCGTCTCGCAGA
Organism: Salvia splendens; assembly: GCF_004379255.2. Classification (NCBI taxonomy): domain Eukaryota; kingdom Viridiplantae; phylum Streptophyta; class Magnoliopsida; order Lamiales; family Lamiaceae; genus Salvia; species Salvia splendens. Next base: position 23,276,923 of record NC_056032.1, on the reverse strand, counting down.
TACATTATGATGAAGAGAGGCCGACCTTCAAGATCTCAACCAACGCCGACCGAAGGTGAGGGATCTATTTCATTTGCATGTAGAATTCCTGGTGTTGATGTACATCATTTAGTATTCCTTGGTGCATTCGTCGGCGGTTTTTTTGTAAATGGGGGGTTGGTGAATGTAATTTTCTGTTGTGCATTACTTGATTGATTGGGTACATTATTAGTCACTTTTTACACATTATTCGTCAAGTATTATCCATTATTTGACTGATTGTGTATATGGGTGATTGGGTTAATGCAATATTCCTATGCGCATTATTTGATTGAATCTATACATTATTTAACTATTAGTATTCATTATTTATCAATTAATAGGTATTATTTGACTACTTGTGTACACGGGTGAATGGGTGAATGCAATATTTCTGTGTGAATTATTTTATTGAATCTGTACATTATTTAGCTAGTAATTTACATTATTTGTCAAGTATTGAGCATTATGTGATTGCTTGTGTACATGAGTGAATAGGTGAATGCATTATTCCTGTGTGCATTTTTTGATTGAATATGTACATTATGTAGCTAGAAGTTTACATTATTTATCAAGTATTAAACATTATTTGACTGCTTGTGTACTTGGGTGAATGGCTGAATGCAATATTCTTGTGTACATTATTTTATTGAATCTGTACATTATTTAGCTAATAGTTTACATTATTTATCAAGTAATGGGTATTATGTGACAGCTTGTTTACATGGGTGAATAGGTGAATGTCATATTCCTTTGTGCATTATTTGAATGCCTTTGTACATTTATCTATTTTTATACATTACTTCTCAAGTATTATGCATTATTATGAATCTAGTTGGTGCAATGTAATATTCCGTTGTGCATTATCTGATTGCTTCTGTACATTATTTAGCAAGTATTATACATCGACCATCAAGTATTATACATTCAATCATGTTCTTATGTTGTATGTTGGACAGCAGTGAAGCAACTTAGATTGGACATCGACGGAGCGGTCGATGATGTAATTCCAGTTGGAATTGCCCAGAAATTCTGGGAGAGATTAGCAGAGGCCGGGACAAGTACAGCTCAAGAAGAGCCTGAGCATAGGAAACCAAGGGGGAGTGTAACATCCCAAATTTTTATGACTCTTCTTATATGTTATTCGAATTTTGGATTCTTGGAATTATGAAACTTTCGTTTCTATGTGATTAAGTGTTTTGCGTGAAATAAATTTTCGTGGTTAATGTGGTATGATGAGCTTGATGTTTTATATTTTCCAATGTGGGGAAATAATTAATAGGATCATGCATTTATATTCTTCGAGCCAATTCATTGGAATTTTCGGCCCTTCCTAATTATTGAAATAGTATTTCATTTCTTGGATTTAATTAATTATTTTATTTTGGGATACTTACCCCCCCCCCCCCCCCCCCCACCATTATTTTCATACATGGAGATTTAATTTATTTTGTTCCCTTGTTTATGAAATATTCACTTTTATTTCCTAAGTTGTGAATATATTCTCTCCAAGTAAAAACCAAATAAATTCCTTGCTATTCCTACATGGAATTTTCGAAAATTTCCTCCCCTTCCCACATGCTTATTTTATTCTTTTAATTGTGGGATTTATTTAATTGTATTTTTCCTCACAATTAATTAATTAATTGATTTTAAACCTAACCCTAATCCTATAAAAACACCTAAACTAAACCCTAGCCCCCATTCTCCCTCAATTTTCGTGCCTCCCTCCTCCCTCTCCACATTCTCTCCAAAAAACTTCTTCCACCATTGTTTCTTGCATCCATTGAAGTTTATTTTCAAGAATCTCCGACGAATCACCTCGTTTCTTGGTTCTACCGATTCGTTTTGTCAAAGAAGGTATATTGACTTCACTTTTCCTCATTCTTTTCATTTGAACCCTGTTCTTGAATCCTACATGCATGTAGTGGGTGTAGGAATCGTAGATCGCAAGTTTAATCGGGGGGAAAAGTGAGTTTGCTTGAAAACTCTGATAAATATGCGTTTTCAATTTATTTGTGTGAAGTTTGATTTGAATCTTTCGTGAATGATGTAAGTTTATGTGCAAACATGTTTAAGAGAGTCTTATCAAGCATGATTGTGTGTTATAAGCATGAGAATTGGTGTTTGGATGATTGAGAAGGAAACCCTAATTTAGAAATTGTGTATCTGTTATCTGTGATGTTCGACCAGTAGCTTCTGATGAGTAATTAACCTAACAAACGGACGAATTTTGATATGAAAATTTTACTGAGTATACTTCAAGGTGTTACCTGTGTCTCGTGTGAATTTCAGCCCTTTTTATCCAAAAATGAATTTTTAATAAATTTTGAAGTTGACTGCGCAAATCTGCCAGAAACTCGTGTTCTCGCCATGAAGTTTCGTTTTCTGTTTGACTGACCAAATGACCTCCGATTTATGTGATTCTTGAACTAGATGAAAATTTGAAGTGTCTTCTGAGTCGTGTTAAATTTTCAGCCTTTTTGGGAATTGGATGAATTTATGGTAAATTTTTCAAATTAACTGCGCAGTGCTGTCTGAGATTCTATGTTCCGACCAGAGAGTTTAATATGTAATATGACTGACTAAATGACGTGATTTCGGTGTGAAGATTTTCATGAATAAACTTGAATGTGTCCTCTGTATTGTGATCCAAATTTTAGCTTCATATGAGGTCGGGTGAATTTATAGTGATTTTTACAAAACGGTCGCGCAGTTCTGCCAGTTTTCTGCCTTGTTAAAATGACACCTAGTTTCAAGTTTAAAAGTATTATATGATGCATGTATGTCCAAGGAACGTGTTTAAATGTTGAAATCACTTGTGATAAGTTGGAATGTGTTACGTGTGTCTTTACACCTTTGTGACGTATGTTGGGTTGGGGAATTTGAGAAAAACGATGAGAGAGAAAACGATAGGACATGCATAGTAAAATGTTGTTGTGGAAGGCTGACTTGTGTTGTTGTTGACAAGGGTGTTGTGTACTCGTGAACTCGAGGATCGAGAGTTGCTATAAGTTGGGTTGTGAATTTGCTAAGCGATCGAGGTGGGCTTTCTTTTCAAACCTCTTTATTTTTCCGAAAATATGATGTGGTGTTATAAGGGTGGTTTAAAGTGTTATGTCATGCCGTGATTGTTTTGATGTTGAGATTTTTGCCTGGTGCCTAGTTCATTTGAGCTTGCTCCGTTAGGCTATAGGGCTATGTTGAGATTGTGCTTGATGCCTAGTTTGTGAGTTCGCTCCATTAGGCTATAGGGCTATGATAAACGAATTCGGGTCTGAGTAGGGCCGCAAACCCTATCAGGCTGTGTCCACAGAGGGGATCGTGAGCCGTCCTTGCTAGTCGGCCGGTCTCGTGGGCGAATAGTGTGGCCACACTTTCGTCGCACTATGGTAAGAGGATGTGATTGATTGATTGATGTGGAAAATGAGGAGATAAATTGTCTGGCCAGACTTGGATTTTTGTGTTCTCGTGATATTTCTTACTACATATAAAACTCGAGATCACTGGTATGGATGACATAACTATATTAAAATGTTTTCGGCATGAGCACATTGAGTACAACAAGTACTCAGCCCTGCATATTCTTTTCTTTATGTGCAGGTTGAGCGGGATGTTGAGGAGGATGTTGAGTTAGCCTAAGAACTTAGGATGCGTTGTGTCTTCATACATAGGCGTTATCCTTGACTCTCTTCAAACCTTATTTCCGCTGCTATATTTTGATCTATGTCTCAAGACTTTAATCTTTTTCGTACTGTGTTTGAGCATGTTTGGTTGTGTTAGGTTTTAACCGAGTATTTACATTGTTATCTGAAAATGGTGTTTCCGTAAATTAAACTAAATGTTTTTCTTTAGAAGTTAATTGGGTTTTTCTTAAAGTTTATTTTCTTCGCTGCTTCTTTTAAAAGTTATTTATCATAAGTCATTTCTAATTAATAGTAAAATTTTAACCTTAATCTTCTTTAAACTAAAATGTTTTTCTTCCTTTAAGCTAATTGAGTTTTCGTAAACTATTATCCTTGTAAGTTGTTGTTTTTGTCGTCCCTTGGTCACGATCGCCGCGTTTGTAGTACCCCTAGTATGGGCGGTCGTGACAGAGTGGTATCAGAGCTTTGTTCTTTCGCTTTGGTCCGAGAGTCTTCTTTTACTTTGAGTCTAAGTTAGTGAACCCTTATTGACTAGATGTGTCATGAAGGCTCAACATCCACAGCATCACGCTCAACCAATGAAAGTGAGGTATGTTTTATTTGTTGAAGGCATGTGAGATGGATGCACGAAATGGATGATGATATGATATGACGTTTGACAAGTTTATGCATGTGAATGACCGATATGCATGAGGATGAGTTATAATGGGATGACTATGTGAGCATGATTGCCATGATAGCTTGAGCATGTATTATGTGTGTAGACATGATGTTGTAATAGCATGATTACGTGGAATACGAGTATGACTGGCATGATAAGTTAAGACACGTGTTGTATTTACGAATGTGATATTGTTATAGTATGATTATGTGAGACATGAGCAAGATTGGCCTGATGACTTAAGTATGTGCTATGTGTGTGAAAGTGTTATGACGTAAATTGAAGTAGATGATGATCTATGAGATGATGAATTGTGTTGTGAACTTAGAGTACCTAAAACATAAGCCTAGTTGACCGCGCGAATCTTAGTTCTAAGTGAAAAACATAACTATTGCTTTTCCGAGCAATGAAACGTACGAGAATATGAGAGTTTAGGCAAACGCTTAAGTCAAGGTGTGAGACAAGAAGAACCGATGCTAAAAGATATTTTCATGCAACGACGAGCGATCATACTCGCGATTTAAATTAGTATAGTTTAATCTTGCGTAAGTGGAAGCACGAAGATGTATCGAGATTTGAAGCAACAGTTTTGGTGGAATGGAATGAAAGGGGACGTAGCGTCATATGTGGAACGATGTCTAGCATGCCAACAAGTGAAGGCCTTACACCAACGGCCATATGGGAAGTTACAACCGCTTGAAATTCCAGAATGGAAGTGGGAGCATCTAGCTATGGATTTCGTGACGGGTTTGCCAAGGTCACAGAAGGGCAACACCGCGATTTGGGTGATCATTGATCGACTTACTAAAAGCGCGCACTTCTTACCGATGAAAATTACTTATGGCGCGGACAAGTTAGCTAAACTCTACGTGAATGAGATTGTGCGATTGCATGGAGTGCCAAAGACCATCGTGTCCGACCGCGATACGAAGTTCACATCGAAGTTTTGGATGAGTTTGCAACGAGAATTGGGCACACAACTAAACTTCAGCACTGCTTATCACCCGCAATCGGACGGGCAGTCAGAGAGGACGATTCAGACGCTTGAGGATATGTTGCGAGCCGTTGTCCTAGATCTAGGGGAAAGTTGGGAAACTGTCCTACCATTGGTTGAATTCGCCTACGACAACAGTTATCAAGCAACGATCGATATGGCTCCGTACGAAGCTTTATATGGTAGGAAGTGTCATTCTCCACTTTATTGGGATGAAGTCGGCGAGAGGAAGATGTTAGGACCCGACGCTATAAAGGAGATGACTGGAATTGTACATCAAATCCGCGCAAGGATCAAGGAAGCTCAAGACAGACAGAAGTCGTATGCTGACGTGCGTCGAACGGAAATCAAATTCGACGTTGGTGACAAAGTGTTCTTGAAAGTGTCCCCGACGAGAGGAGTTGTGAGATTTGGAGTGAAAGGCAAGCTGAAACCGCATTTTGTGGGACCGTACGAGATTATCGACGAAGTAGGTCCTGTAGCGTATCGATTGGCGTTACCACCCAACTTTGGGAACGTGCACAACGTGTTCCACGTATCGCAGTTGCGCAAGTACGTGTTCGACCCCAAACATGTGATTCACCAAGAGGAAGTGATCCTAACCCCCTACATGAGCTACGAGGAAAGGCCCGAAGCAATCCTAGATCGGAAGGTACAAGAGCTACGAAACAAGACGATAGCGTCCGTGAAGGTGTTGTGGAAGCACCATGGTCGCGAGGAAGCTACGTGGGAGTTAGAAGATAAGATGAAAGAAAAGTTTCCCGAATTGTTTGTGTGAGACGATTAAATTTCGGGACGAAATTTCTGTTTAGAGGGGAATGATGTAACATCCCAAATTTTTGTGACTCTTCTTATATGTTATTCGAATTTTGGATTCTTGGAATTATGAAACTTTCGTTTCTATGTGATTAAGTGTTTTGCGTGAAATAAATTTTCGTGGTTAATGTGGGATGATGAGCTTGATGTTTTATATTTTCCAATGTGGGGAAATAATTAATAGGATCATGCATTTATATTCTTCGAGCCAATTCATGGGAATTTTCGGCCCTTCCTAATTATTGAAATAGTATTTCATTTCTTGGATTTAATTAATTATTTTGGGATACTTATCCAAATTAAATCCAAATCAAATGACCCCTAAATGGTACTACATGGAATTCGAACTCCATTTTTATTTTCCTTGGGAGTTTTCGAAAATCTCCTATAGGAGAAAGAATTATTTTCATTTGATTTAATTGGTGCTTTATTGACTCTCTTCCTTTGAATTTAATCCAATTAAATCATGTTATAATTTATTTCTTCACCTAAAATAAATAGAGAGTTGGGATATTTCCTTGGTTAGCAATTTTCGGCCCCTCCACTAAATTTTGGAGGATATTTTATTTGTTTCCTAATTTGTGGAATCCCTTTTTATTCAAATAAATTCCTATGTCTAATTAATTGGGGATGTGAATATTTTTCTCCTATTTTTCACCCCCTATGCAATATTTTCCTTCTGGAAATTTAATTAATTGTTGCCTATTTTGTGGGAGCCTTTTTCCTATAAATAAATTGCCTAATTTAAATCCTATTCTTTTAATTGGGGATTTAAATAATTTCCTTGTGCAATTCCTTATGGAAATTTTCGGCCCCCCACCATTATTTTCATACTTGGAGATTTAATTTATTTTGTTCCCTTGTTTATGAAATATTCACTTTTATTTCCTAAGTTGTGAATATATTCTCTCCAAGTAAATACCAAATAAATTTCTTGCTATTCCTACATGGAATTTTCAAAAATTTCCTCCCCTTCCCACATGCTTATTTTGTTCTTTTAATTGTGGGATTTATTTAATTGTATTTTTCTCCATAATTAATTAATTAATTGATTTTAAACCTAACCCTAATCCTATAAAAACACCTAAACTAAACCCTATCCCCCATTCTCCCTCAATTTTCGTGCCTCCCTCCTCCCTCTCCACATTCTCTCCAAAAAACTTCTTCCACCATTGTTTCTTGCATCCATTGAAGTTTATTTTTAAGAATCTCCGACGAATCACCTCGTTTCTTGGTTCTACCGATTCGTTTTGTCAAAGAAGGTATATTGGCTTCACTTTTCCTCATTCTTTTCATTTGAACCATGTTCTTGAATCCTACATGCATGTAGTGGGTGTAGGAATCGTAGATCGCAAGTTTAATCGGGGGAAAAAGTGAGTTTGCTTGAAAACTTTGATAAATATGCGTTTTCAATTGATTTGTGTGAAGTTTGATTTGAATCTTTGGTGAATGATGTAAGTTTATGTGCAAACATGTTTAAGAGAGTCTTATCAAGCATGATTGTGTGTTATAAGCATGAGAATTGGTGTTTGGATGATTGAGAAGGAAACCCTAATTTAGAAATTGTGTATCTGTTATCTGTGATGTTCGACCAGTAGCTTCTGATGAGTAATTGACCTACCAAACGGACGAATTTTGATATGAAAATTTTACTGAGTATACTTCAAGGTGTTACCTGTGTCTCGTGTGAATTTCAACCCTTTTTATCCAAAAATGAATTTTTAATAAATTTTGAAGTTGACTGCGCAAATCTGCCAGAAACTCGTGTTCTCGCCATGAATGTTTCGTTTTCTGTTTGACTGAGCAAATGACCTCCGATTTATGTGATTCTTGAACTAGATGAAAATTTGAAGTGTCTTCTGAGTCGTGTTAAATTTTCAGCCTTTTTGGGAATTGGATGAATTTATGGTAAATTTTTCAAATTAACTGCGCAGTGCTGTCTGAGATTCTATGTTCCGACCAGAGAGTTTAATATGTAATATGACTGACTAAATGACGTGATTTCGGTGTGAAGATTTTCATGGATAAACTTGAATGTGTCCTCTGTATTGTGATCCAAATTTTAGCTTCATATGAGGTCGGGTGAATTTATAGTGATTTTTACAAAACGGTCGCGCAGTTCTGCCAGTTTTCTGCCTTGTTAAAATGACACCTAGTTTCAAGTTTAAAAGTATTATATGATGCATGTATGTCCAAGGAACGTGTTTAAATGTTGAAATCACTTGTGATAAGTTGGAATGTGTTACGTGTGTCTTTACACCTTTGTGACGTATGTTGGGTTGGGGAATTTGAGAAAAACGATGAGAGAGAAAACGATAGGACATGCATAGTAAAATGTTGTTGTGGAAGGCTGACTTGTGTTGTTGTTGACAAGGGTGTTGTGTACTCGTGAACTCGAGGATCGAGAGTTGCTATAAGTTGGGTTGTGAATTTGCTAAGCGATCGAGGTGGGCTTTCTTTTCAAACCTCTTTATTTTTCCGAAAATATGATGTGGTGTTATAAGGGTGGTTTAAAGTGTTATGTCATGCCGTGATTGTTTTGATGTTGAGATTTTTGCCTGGTGCCTAGTTCATTTGAGCTTGCTCCGTTAGGCTATAGGGCTATGTTGAGATTGTGCTTGATGCCTAGTTTGTGAGTTCGCTCCATTAGGCTATAGGGCTATGATAAACGAATTCGGGTCTGAGTAGGGCCGCAAACCCTATCAGGCTGTGTCCACAGAGGGGATCGTGAGCCGTCCTTGCTAGTCGGCCGGTCTCGTGGGTGAATAGTGTGGCCACACTTTCGTCGCACTATGGTAAGAGGATGTGATTGATTGATTGATGTAGAAAATGAGGAGATAAATTGTCTGGCCAGACTTGGATTTTTGTGTTCTCGTGATATTTCTTACTACATATAAAACTCGAGATCACTGGTATGGATGACATAACTATATTAAAATGTTTTCGGCATGAGCACATTGAGTACAACAAGTACTCAGCCCTGCATATTCTTTTCTTTATGTGCAGGTTGAGTGGGATGTTGCGGAGGATGTTGAGTTAGCCTAAGAACTTAGGATGCGTTGTGTCTTCATACATAGGCGTTATCCTTGACTCTCTTCAAACCTTATTTCCGCTGCTATATTTTGATCTATGTCTCAAGACTTTAATCTTTTTCGTACTGTGTTTGAGCATGTTTGGTTGTGTTAGGTTTTAACCGAGTATTTACATTGTTATCTGAAAATGGTGTTTCCGTAAATTAAACTAAATGTTTTTCTTTAGAAGTTAATTGGGTTTTTCTTAAAGTTTATTTTCTCTGCTGCTTCTTTTAAAAGTATTTATCATAAGTCATTTCTAATTAATAGTAAAATTTTAACCTTAATCTTCTTTAAACTAAAATGTTTTTCTTCCTTTAAGCTAATTGAGTTTTCGTAAACTATTATCCTTGTAAGTTGTTGTTTTTGTCATCCCTTGGTCACGATCGCCGCGTTTGTAGTACCCCTAGTATGGGCGGTCGTGACAGGGAGTAAGGTCGACCATCTATACAGCCTCAGATATGGCTTAGAAATAATCGGACTGATATTGCAACCTTTCACGATAGGTTGTCTAGGCCTATCTAGGTTGTGAAATTCTTATTTTTCTTTGTTCAGAACTGACCGTGTTACCTTAAATTGGACGCGGCCCACAACCGGTCTACTAAAACAAAGACTTAGAGTTTGTTTACTTCTTATGCATTTAAATATTTATATAACATCTTATAAACACACAAGTAAACACAATGTATTAATATACTGATTCTATTCGTGCAAACTGCTCAAATAATATTGAATCTGGTTAAAAGTGGATTGTAGACTTTTTCCGTATACAAGCAAGATTCTATTTGCGCGAACTCGCTCGAAACATGCTTTTCAGTATACTAAACCTAACAGTCTGCCGATGCCATCCTCTCGATATTGGAAGTATTCATCACTTGCCTCCAACGTTTGGACAATGCTGAGAAAAAGATCTCGTCGCATTCTAAAAGGATGGTGAAAAACTGTCGGGCCCCACCGTGGTTGCTCGGCAAAATAGTCTGTGAACAAACATTGGTGAGCTACGCCGTGCTCGCGTCGGACAAACGTCCGATGTCAAATCGGCCTCGGGATCTGCGCCGCCGCCTGGGCCTACTCCGCCGCTTCGCTCTCCATTTCGGCCAACCATTCCACCGCAGCCTCATGAACGCAATCGAATAAGGCTCGAGTAATTCCCTCCGATGTACTCCAGTCGTTACCGAGTCTCATTTTTTTTAGTGAGAAAGTAGGGAGTGAAATATTGGTGTGTGGGGAAAGTGAGAGATGGGAGAGAATTATTGGTGTGGGAAATGGAAGAGAAATGGGGGTTTAAATAGATAAAAAATTTGAAAAAAAAAAGAAAAAGAAGGAAAACACGTTGCATCGTCCGCGGTATCGTCCGCGTCGCCCTCAGTGGGGCGGATGATATTGCGGACGATGCCTGGTCGAAGGCCTATCGTCCGCGGACGAAGCATAGGGCGCGGACGATGGATGTGCCATCGTCCGCCCCACCGTGAATGCTCTAACATGTTTTATTCAAGTAATTGGGCTAAAGAATTATTCAAGAGCACCATTAGAAATGATGATTTGACCTGAAGTTGTATTAATTTAATTACATGCAAAGCATAAATTAAAGCCTAATGAAAACCCTCTTTGTTGGATATATATATATAGGGATGTATTCATTTCCTTTTTGTATCTTTTGTTCTTTGTTCTTTTTAATCTCAGTCCCACGATTTTGTCATCCGACGGTTAGATTGGTGCCACGTGTCATTTAATAATGCAGATTTTCAGTTGAATAATGCACACCGACTAATAATGCACCATTATAGTGTAATAATGCAGATTTTCAATTGAATAATGCACACCGACTAATAATGTACCATTATAGTGTAATAATGCAGATCATCTGAACCGTTGATGAATGAGATCTAACGGCCCATATTAAGAAGAATAAAGGATCTAAGTGATGAATATGAGAATAACGCTCCCCTATATATATATATATATATATATATATATATATATATATATATATATAGGGGAGCGTTATTCTCCTTTTCACATCTTAGATCATTTTTCCTTCTTAATATTACGCATTAGATCTAAGGCATCAACGGATCAGATTGATTCTATAAAACTGGTTCCGTGTTGCATTATAGAAGGTGGTTGTATGCATTACAGGGTTATTATTGACATTTGACGGAAAAGTAACTGCCACATTTTGGTATCTGCGAATAATGCACCACATGGTCACGAGTAATGCATATAATTGACTATATAATGCACAATATGTGAACTGCAATGCATACGAATAAGATGTACCATGTTATGATGTTTGGACACACGTTTCTTGTTTCCCCTAAGGGTTTAATAAGCTTAGGGGCTAGGGTATAGTACGTAGACACGTATGTAATCTTCACATGGTAACGAGTAATGGATATAATTGACTATATAATGCACAATTTGTGAACTGCAATGCATACGAACAAGATGTGTTGTGTTATGATGTTTGACACACGTTTCTTGTTTCCCCTAAGGGTTTAATAAGCTTAGGGGCTAGGGTATAGTACGTACGCATTAATAATAAATTATAAAACGATACGAATAATTCACCAAATTGTCACGAGTAATGGATGTTATTAACTATATAATGCAAAATATGTGAACTGCAATGCATACGAATAAGATGTACCATGTTATGATGTTTGACACACGTTTCTTGTTTCCCCTAAGGGTTTAATAAGCATAGGGGCTAGGGTATAGTACGTAGACATTACTAACAAATTGTTGTTATTGGAATATACGTATGTGCATTATTTGGTTTAGGTAGTGCATTATGTAGCTGTTAATTATCATTATCTCAGTATATTATGCATTATTAGAGGTATTGTGTATATGGGTTAATCAACGGATTGAAGATTACATACGTGCATTTAGTAATGTTTACGTACTATACCCTAGCCCCTAAGCTTATTAAACCCTTAGGGGAAACAAGAAACGTGTGTCAAACATCATAACATGGTACATCTTATTCGTATGCATTGCAGTTCACATATTGTGCATTATATAGTTAATAACTTCCATTACTCGTGACAATTTGGTGAATTATTCGTATCGTTTTATAATTTGTTATTAATGCGTACGTACTATACCCTAGCCCCTAAGCTTATTAAACCCTTAGGGGAAACAAGAAACGTGTGTCAAACATCATAACACAGCACATCTTGTTCGTATGCATTGCAGTTTACAAATTGTGCATTATATAGTCAATTATATCCATTACTCGTTACCATGTGAAGATTACATACGTGTCTACGTACTATACCCTAGCCCCTAAGCTTATTAAACCCTTAGGGGAAACAAGAAACGTGTGTCCAAACATCATAACATGTTACATCTTATTCGTATGCATTGCAGTTAACATATTGTGCATTATATAGTCAATTATATGCATTACAGGGTTATTATATTATGCATTATTAGAGGTATTCGTATGCATTGCAGTTCACAAATTGTGCATTATATAGTCAATTATATCCATTACTCGTTACCATGTGAAGATTACATACGTGTCTATGTACTATACCCTAGCCCCTAAGTTTATTAAACCCTTAGGGGAAACAAGAAACGTGTGTCCAAACATCATAACATGGTACATCTTATTCGTATGCATTGCAGTTAACATATTGTGCATTATATAGTCAATTATATGCATTACTCGTGACCATGTGGTGCATTATTCGTAGCGGTTTCCAGTCATTATTAGATTACTATTGTACCCTCATAATGCACAAAATAGGACAAATAATGCAACACGGGATTAATTACCCAATGTTGATCTTGACCGTCCATTTCTCTAATCTAATGGCTGATATTAAGAAGGAAAAAGGAGGAAATATAGGAAAAGGAAATGAATACATCCCTATATATATATATATATATGGATGTACTCATATCCTTTTTCCACATTTTCTCAAATCTCCTTCTTCATCTCAGCCGTTTATTTCCAAGATCCTACGGCCTAAATTATTGGCTTTTACAATTAAATTAAATACACTAAATTGTTTGTTATGGTAACTTCCATGATTTTCTCCTTTGAAGATCTTGGCGGTTATCTTCTAAAATCACACCCACCAAACGTGTTTCTCTCCCTACTCCGTCGCTGAACTCTTTCTCTCCCTATTCCACGCTGCAATGAAACCGTATTATTGTCTTAAATTATTTAGTGCACCATAGAGGAAGCCGATACACATAATGCACCAAATTGTACTACGTAATGCATGTTATGGGTTATATAATGCACGATGTGTAAACTGTAATGTATAAGTGTTCTGAGCCGTTTTGTTTGTTTATGTTATACAATTTCACGAATATTTTATGATTGGCACTGTTTGCTTGTTTGGGGCACGTTTCACTCATTCCCCAAGGGTTTAGCAATCCTTGGGGCTAGGGTGTAGTATGATTCAAGCAACGCAACCGTAACTAAAGTACACGAGTATCAGTCCTTCATCTATGGTTTAGTTATCAGCGTCGCTAGGGTAGTAGTTTAAGCCGATACACATAATGCACCAAATTGTACTAGGTAATGCATGTTATTGACTATATAATGGACGATTTGTAAACTACAATGTATATGTTTTCTGAACCGTTTTGTTTGTTTATGTTATACAATTTCATGAATAGTTTAAGATTGGCACTGGTTGCTTGTTTAGGGCACGTTTCAATTATTCCCCAAGGGTTTAGCAATCCTTGGGGCTAGTGTGCAGTATGGTTTAAGCAACGCAACCGTAACTAAAGTCCACGAGTATCAGTCCTTCCTCTGGGGGGTAGTATTAATCGATAAATGTAATGTAGAAATAATACTGTAAAATGTAATATATCTAATCAGTGATGTACAATGTATGTACTGTAATGTATAATTTTTCCTGATATGTTTTTGTTATGATTGTATACAGCAATTTAGTTTGCTCAGCACTTCCCCACCAGTGGCTGAAATAAGATGACGTTGGTGTGGTATAGCACTAAATTGGATCTAAACGGCAAGACGAGTCTTTAAGCTATCTACTGAAAGACGAGGGCTTGATAGTTAATTTCTTAATCAATGTACGTTAGCATTGAGAATACGATATTGAGTATCTACTACTTTGACTTACCAAAGGTGCGAGTTTTTCGTCACCCAACGATCCAGGTATATTGGGTAGTGGTGATCATTATCTAGCGGTGCAAGGATTGCTATTATATTGAATCGTGCGCGAGGTGAGTCTCGTTTGATAATGTTCTCAAGAGGATCTTGAACAAGGTTTTATTATTCGGAAACTGGCCAGTTAGAGTTTTATTACTCTATGAATAATAAATAAGTGTTTCTTGCTAAGTCCACTCTTGGAATTAATAAGAGGTTAATTAATTAAGTCCAGCAGACTTTAATTAATTAATGGACATTTATATCTTAAGCGCGGGAAATAAATAATAAACAAAATAGAAACCCGGATTACTTGTAATTTCGAATTTGGATGGGAAGTTCAATATTACTTCTGTAGTGGCTACTCGTAATATTCCAATATAAGCTTGTATTAAATTGTGTGTTTAATTTAATTAGTAAAAAGCTAATTGGGGAAGCCCAAATCCAAAACCTTCCATAGATCCCTGACTGAGCCAAATATGTAACTATTATAAATAGGAGAATAAAGGAGACAAAAAATTGATTGATTTCATTATGAAATTTTCGTCCCTCTCTAACTAGTAGAGGAGATCGAAATTTTCAGCTCTCCTCCGTAAGAAAGTTCTATCTTCTTTATTCGAGTCCTAATGTTTCGATAAGATCAGCCCACCCTGATTTCGGAATACAGTTCGGGACACCAGTCAGAAGATCCGTGGTCTAGTATTGAAGATCATCGTAGAGAAGGCGCGAGCAATCGACGATTCTTTGGAGAATCAAATCGGTAACTCTAAACCGTAGTATTCATGTTTAGGATTTACATTAAATGAGCATGAATTATTTGCGTTCTAGCATGCAATTCTATGTTAACATGTGAATTGATTAATCCCATAATCTGTCAAATAGATCCTACGTCTGATTTATTTATTTTGTACTAGTCTTCTGCTGTGCAAGGCGCTCCAAAACCCCAACAATTGGTATCAGAGCCAATTTTTTACTCTGATTATGTGGATTAATTTCATTTTATGTGAATTGTTTGAATGCAAGATGTCAATTACATATGCGATGGTTTTGTCAAATTGCGTGAATTAATTATGGCTGTTCAAGAATCAACCGGTTCTCATTATAATTCGCATGTTTTTGTTCAAACCTATATGTAATGATGACATGTACGATTTATTATTGATATATGTAATGATTACATGGTAATTAATAAATCATGAATCAATTCGTACATTTTGTGCGTGATTTGATTCAAATCAAAACCGCGTTTTTGCTCGTTGGCAAAATCCTCGGCTGCTTCGGAATTGGGTGTTATATCGCCGCGATTTCGCGGGGAAGAGGAAACACCGATTATACCGCAGCGGCGCAAGGAGGATGTCCGATTGAGTGGGAGCCCTTCGTGGGCAGTTTCCCGGACTAGAGATGGACAGCGTTGGGGAACAACGACGAAGCAGCAGCGCCAGAGATGAGAGCTAGTTGTTCCGTACAGCATGGCCGGTGGCTGCAGAGACGACGACGTCGCAGTAGCGACGACGACGCAGCAGCGGTAATCAGGCAGCATCTCTGGAGGAGCGACGTCGACGCATCAGCGTCGGAGGTGTCTGGCTCAGCGAGCTCGCGAGACGAGTAGGAGCAGTCGCGAATTGGGCAGGCTCCGGACTAGGGCTGTTTGGGTTCAAGCTGGACAGTTTCGCTTCAGCTAAGAGTAACCCAATAGACTGCCCAGGTGGTCCGATCAGCAGCTCATAGACAGATCATAGACAGCTGCGGGCTCAGTGGGAGTGCAGCGGTGCTGAATTAGGGTAATTTCCCTATGCGTGACGCTCGCGCGGGTGGGACCCGCGCGACGTCGCATCGGCTCATCTCGTGACTTCGATTTCCAAATTTGATTAGGGTTTCCAAATCCTTTGATTCAATTTTGGAAATAATTCAAGATAAATATGAAAATAACATTTGAATATATCTCAAGGATTTTATATATTATATAAGATTTGATTTGGTATAAAGATTAATTAGATTCTTTCCTTATTTTATGGATTTATATGGATTTTATTCCTAGATGAATCCTAGTTATATTTGGAAAATAATAATCTAATTTTTATCTATATCCTATGGACATATATGGATTTATTCCTACACAAATCCTAGTTGGATTTAGATAATGATAATATTATTTTATTCTTATCCTATGAGTTTATATGAATTTATTCATAGATAAATTATAGATGGATTTGGATAGTGATATAATAGTATTTTATTCTTATCT
Source organism: Salvia splendens (assembly GCF_004379255.2). Lineage (NCBI taxonomy): Eukaryota > Viridiplantae > Streptophyta > Magnoliopsida > Lamiales > Lamiaceae > Salvia > Salvia splendens. Next base: position 23,260,334 of record NC_056032.1, on the reverse strand, counting down.
TATAGATTTATATGGATTTGTTCCTAGATAAATCTTGGATAGATCTGAATAATTATAATATAATGTTATCTTATTCTATGGATTTATATGGATTTACTCCAAGATAAATTCTAGATGAATTATGATAAAGATTTATATTAACTTATTTTATCCTATGGATTTGAATAGATTTAATTCTATTAAGTCTAATCTTAGATGGATTAAAATAAGCATTAATCCAAGTTATCCCTATCTTTTGGATTTATATCCTAGATATATTAGGATAAAGATAATGTATAAGAAAATCCTTATTCAATTGGATTTAGATAAATTTATTTTAAATAATTGTCGTTAATTATCCAGCGTGTTTAAATGTCATGCATTAAATGGATTTATCTGTTTATTTGGTATTTATCTTTATAAGTGGATTATCTGCCTTATTTGCTTATGTGATAATTATGCAAAAACCATATAAAATATCTAAGCGATAATTACAACAAGTGCGTTGTATATGGTCTCCATCAATTGGTCTGCAATTTATGAAGTTTTTTTCTAATATTATCGCCACCCGCTCTGTGGGGACAATAATCCTAAGAAATAGCGAGTTCATGAGGGCGGACATCTCAAAAAATAAATAGTATGAACTAGAATGTGGTTTCCAATATTATCGCCACCTGCTCTGTGGGGACAATAATCCTAAGAAACTGCGAGATTCAGAAGTTCACACATGATTTATAAGATAGCTTGATCTTGTTAGCAACACATGAGCATTGTTATGGGAGTGTGTTGTAGAAATTAGACTCTGTAATGCTAAATTCGGTGGTCTTGCTTAGGCAACATTAGGCGGCCATGCCATTTTGTGGTCTCTGGACTATTCGTCGGTGTTGTGACCAGTAAAATTGTAAGATTTTAATGCGTATTGACTTCCCCTGGAGGGTACAAAATTTTAATTTTACAGTTGCAAGATACATAATTGTTTTGTGGTTATTTACGATTATGTATTGAGCATAAGTATGTGATAATAAGTTTAATTGCCAAATCTTCATTATGTCATTTAATATTTTGTCTCGGTCCTTAAAGAAATAAACTCGAATGCCAAAATTATGTAGACTAGAAACTTAAATGGATAAGATTCTCATCACTAAAACTTGGAGTTTATACTCACTATTTCATGTCCTCCATTTCTCGACATAATTCCACGAAGATTGTTCGAGAATGCATTTTGCATGTATTTGACAAGTTCTTTGAGGAATAAGGTCAAGCTATTTTCTTTTAAGTAGCACGAAAAGTCTTGGTTAGTGACGATGAAAGATGGATATCAATAGAATCTGTCAAGATGATTCGATTCGAATATCCTAGAGGGACAGAAGGTTTTGAGCAATCTTTTGATCACTCGAATAGTTTTCTGGCTCAAGTCATCGCCTAAAGTAATAAGAAATGACTAGAAGAAGGTTTGACTGACAAGTAGAAAACCTTCAGAACATTAGTCGTTATATTACTGTTAGAGGAAAGTAACATGATTGATGACGAATTCATCAAGGCTGCAGTTTTCCTAAGTCCTAGTTCATTTGGACAAAAGACTAGATAAGGAAATGAAAGAGTCTGAATTGTCATCAAAGTTTGTTTAAAAGCGAGTGAAGATGCTTTGTAAGTTGGATTGACCTCTTTTAAAAAAGGACTATGACTTACATGACAATGCAACTTCTAAGTAAGAGATCTTGATCCAGTTAGGCTTTTGTTGCAGTGGGAGCTATTTTTGCTCAATTATTGTTTTATGGTTGATGTTTAAGGCATCACAGTATTGAAACAATAAAAATGCAACAAGTTTGAGTCTGAAACAACACATCAACTTCTTAAACAATGAATGATAAAGTATTTATGGCTCTTAGTCTTAAGGCCAAGAAAACACTTAGCTATTGTTCAAACTGATCTAGACTATCAAGATTTTAACAACTTGTTTGTTAAATAGCTTGAAAGTCGAGTATGTCTGTTTGATGCATTATAAGTTAGAATCATTTGATTCAGAACGCTTACAGAAGTGCAACATAGAAAGACTAGCAAGTCTCAATGGTTTGCACCATAAAGAGACGAGCAATGGGTTATGATCAGTAGTGGGAGTCAAATCTCCATTGACAAATCCAAGCATTCTTCTAAAGAATGGGATAGTTATGTTAGAAGGAATCGAAGTCTTTCTAAGACAAGTTTGATTAAATGATGAGTTGTACTCATGAAAATCTTATCATTGATGGGATAAGCGTTAGATATAATGAGATACACCTTAAAGAAACTACCAACATCAGTACCTTCTACAAAACACGAGTTGTGGACTAAACCGACTCTAGTCTAGCACATCTCAAGGTGTAATGTTGTTCCAATGCATGTTGGAAAGGTATCCAAGTAATTGGAGTTGAGTACTAAGGTATGTTTTAAGGTTATCCCAAATAATGTAAGATTATAAGTTCTGTAATCTTCAAAGATAGAATTCTTGTATGAAGATCAGGAGATGAACTATAAGCCTAACAATGTGATAACTCTCAAGAGAGATATCGGATTTCCACATTACCAAGGAGTCATACCATTAGAAACTTTTGCACTAATCAAATCAACTTCAACACCTAAGATTGTAAGAACCATGTCGTGGAGAAAGTTATGACAATTCTACGAACGTTGCGCAGAAGTGAAATTCTTTTTAGCTCAGTTTCACTGCATATATTGTTCATGCAATGATTTTTCTTTCTTGCAACACCAAGTTAAGGCTATCATGTTCTCTTTTTCCTTAACGTGTCTGATCTAGCCGATTTTCCTAAAATGTTCACTTCACGTCGGTTGCAAACCTGTGAATCCATTGATGTGATTTCATTATTCAATATCATGATGTCGTCGGACCATGAACAATGCTACTTCATGACATTTGTCTATGCTTCTAAACCCTCCCACGATTGATCATCTCATGTCATGACATGTTTGAGCCATCATTCATTGATGCCGGAATTTGGCAAATTTGATTTGACAATTGAACTATCTTATTTGGCAGCTTACAATGAAAATTGAGATATAATTTATTTTCATCCTATTTCATGTTCTTTCAAGCTCTTACAAGAAGTAAAGTCTCAAGCTTTATGAGTTTATCTGAAACCTTAATTCCCAGACTGAACATGATAAGTTCAATGGAACTTAGACCTTGCTTTATTTTTTTTCAAACCAATTTTTGCAAGTTGGTGATGGGATCTAAAAGAGTCGAGCTAGAAATGTTGATCTTGTTTTCTTGATCAATTCTGTCGCCTTTCTGATTAAGACACTTTCAGCAGTGTTGCTACAATTTTGAAATCCGTTCATATCCAAGTAATACTGCTTGATCAATTTTCGAGTTCTTGATACTAGACTTGGAGGAAAGGGTGAGGTAGAGCTTTTCGAATGCACACGGGGAATAAGTTTCTATAATCAGACATGTGTAAAAGTGATACACCAACGAGAGACATCGATATGACCAGGAACACGAGGTGTTAAATTTTCAGCTATAGTTATTAATATTTTTTGGCGATACGAGAAAGCTGCTTGGAAATTGGATTATGAGTTAATAGAGAAATATTTTATTCGAAGGATGTAAGCAAATTTCGGGACGAAATTTTTGTTAAGATGGGTAGATTGTAATACCCCGACTTTTTCTACCGTTTTATTTATTCTTGAAAGGACGTTGTTTGTACACCTGAAGAATTTTCGCTTTTGTTTCCTTAATAAAAAAATACATATTTGGATCTTTTAAATTTATTTTTTTTACAAGTCCAACTGATTTTCTTGAGGAAGCCCATTTATTCTTTTGAGCCCTAATTCAACTTCATTATTTTCTGCGAATCAGCCCAATTAATTCCCCAATTTTGTTGTGTGTTTGTTTGTCAAATCTGTTGCACAAAATCTGGAAGAAGAGAACAAATCGATCTCTACTCCCCATTCCATGAAATCGGTTCCCCATGATCCCACATACATCATTTTATTTCACCAGTTTCAAGCTTGAGAGTTTAAGATAGAAGTAGAGAAAGAGAATGAGAGAGAGGTCGATAGAAGATGAGCCGGGTGGCTGGACCTGGGTGAACAGCGGTGGTGGCGTTCCTTGACCGAACAGCGATGAAAAAGGATATACAGAGACGGCGATGCATCTACCGGACAGCAGCGGCAGCGCTGGATGATCAGCGACTTCGGTGGATGGCGATGGCGGCGTGATTTCGAGTGGAGCAAGGCAGCGGCGGAAATGGGCAAAACAATGGGGCTGGACGGCGACGACTCCTGGCCATCGCAGCAGCCTCGCAACCAAGGAACAGCAGTGCAGCGGTGGTGGTAACCGGCGCCAAGGACAGCGGTTGTCTCGACCAGGAGCAGCGGCGGCTGACCCGGCAGACGCCGACAACATACCATCATTCAATCAGTTATACGCATCTTTTTCACAATTAAGAAACCATGTGCAAAAGAGAGTCAGGGTGTTTTCTTCACTGGAATAGCCGGCGAAGGCGAGTAACGATGGAAAATTTCTCCTAGCCGAGAAGTGGAGCTCCCACGGCGAAAGAGAGAGAGACGGCTGGAGTCACGAGCTGCACAACGGGTGGCGACCTACAGCGTGAGTGACAGAGAAAGAAGGAGAGGGTCGTGAGGTCGTGGATGAGGGTACCGCGCTGGAGACAGCGGTAGAGAGCTGATCGGATTTTAGGCCAGCGGAGAAGGAGGCGCAGTTAAGCTGACAGCGGCGAGTGACAGCGAGAGAGTCTGATTTTGTTAGAAGAGAGGAGGGAGAGTGATGCTTGTATCCAATTGGGTGTGTATCATCAGTTTTGGTCTTTTGGGGGAAAACAGACGGAGAGGCAGAGGTGCCGCGAATTGAGGGAAGAAGGAGAGTAGAGATTCCAATTTTGTGATTCTCCTGAATTTGATATGAGAGAGAGAGAAAGAGATTGTTGTACCAGATTTTTGAGAAGGAGAATGATTTGAAGAAGAAGAAGAAAATAAAGGGGCTCGCTGTTTCTTTTTCCAAAAGTGAGTACGACTCATTTTGAATTGGGCTGCTCTATCATTCCCTTGATTGGTGTTGGCATTTTTAGCGTTACACAACATCAGCCAAAGTTAGTTAAGTTGGTTGAAGTGAAGGTGCATGAAATTGCATATGGACGTGAGCACATAGGAATGCATCTATGTGAAGTTAGTTGCACTGGATTCTATAAAAGGGATCATGCACACTTCATGATAACAATCAATAAAGTGATTACACATTTTACAAAGAGGGAGATCGAGAAAAGCAGAGCATTCTGATATTCATTGCTCAAGAAAGAGGCAAGAAAGTGTCAACCGGGAAGTGTTGCAGCTGGAGTGTTCATTCTCAGATCTCAGCTTCGGTTAGTTCGATTGCTATTGAGTTTAGCGGATAGATCGATCATATGAAGTGTTGTATAGATTGTGTAGCTCTTGGTGATTGATTGTGTTGTATCCTCTCATAAACTTCATCAATAAGAATCTCTAGAATCCTCCCGTGGATGTAGATCTTTTATGGATCGAACCACGTAAACCGATTGTGTCGTTGCTTGTTTTCTTTTCTTGGCGTTTTTCTGTCGCGTGTGATTGAAGAACTTGGATACATTGTTACAAATTGGCGCCGTCTGTGGGAACTAGTGAACAGCAATGGCCGCTACACGATTTGATTTCGAGAAGTTTAATGGTAAAAATGACTTTGGGCTATGGAAAGTCAAGATGAAGGCCATGCTTATTCAGCAAGGCCTTTGGGAGGCGATGAAGTACCAGAAATCAGAGAAGGATACGGATACTGAAGACAAAGATGAAATCAAGAAACAAGATCTGATGGAGAGAGCTCATAGTGCGATCATGCTGAGCCTTGGAGATCGTGTGCTCAGAGAAGTGTGCAAGGAGAAAACCCCATCTGATGTATGGAGCAAGCTGGAGTCGATTTATATGACTAAATCCCTTGCAAACAGATTGTTCTTGAAACAAAGACTCTACTCTATCAAGTTTCTTGAAGGAAAAGGCATCATGGATCAGCTAGATGAATTTATGAAAGCTGTGGATGACCTCGAATCTGTGGATGGAGATTTGAAGGATGAGGATAAGGCCATCATGTTATTAAACGCTCTGCCTAAAAGTTTTGATCAACTTAAGGATGCAATATTATATGGAAGGGACTCTTCACTGACATATGAAGAGGTCCTTACTGCGTTGAAGGCAAAAGAATTCCAGAAAACTTCCAATCCTAGGCCAACAGATCAAGCAGGTGAAGCCATGATAGTCAAACCCTCTGATAAAAGGGCTGCCAAGAAGAAATGGAACAAGAAAGCAAACTTTGGGAAGAAAGAAGAGAAAGAGACTAGATCTTGTTTCTATTGTAAGAAGCCTGGACATCTGAAGATAAACTGCCATTCTTGGAAGAAGAAGAAAGCAGAAGAAATGGAAAGAGTCAACACGGCTGATGTTGCTCAGGAGATGGAGATGGCTCATGCTCTCAACATTGCAGATGAAGACATAAATGAGAAGTGGATTTTGGATAGTGCTTGCAGTTTTCATATGTGCCCGAAGTATGAATGGTTTCACAATTTAAAGAGATCTGATGGATCAGTGTTGCTTGGTAATAACCAAGTCTGCAAGGTGAGAGGAATGGGGGACATCAAGATCAGATTAGAGGATGGTTCTCTCAGAATTCTGACAGAGGTTAGGTTCATTCCTGATATTAAGAGAAATCTAATTTCGCTGGGAGCACTTGAAGCAAAAGGATGCTCCTTCTCTTCATCTGATGGAGAGCTGAAGGTGAAAAAGGGATCTCAAATAATGCTTCTTGCCAAGAGAGTGAACAGCCTATACTATTTGCAGGCAGAAGTGATAATCAATCAAGCTAATGCAGTTCAGATGCAAGATGCAAATATATGGCATCTCAGATTGGGGCATGTTTCAATTGATGGTGTAAATCAATTGATAAAGGATGGGGTGATAAAGGCAAACAGAAAACTCAACTCAAGGGAATGTGAGATATGTGTGCTAGCCAAAAGCAAGAAGTTAGCATACTCATCTGGTAAACACACTTCAAAGTCAGTGTTGGACTATGCACACTGTGATATATGGGGGCCTGCTCAGACTCCTTCAATAGGTGGAGGTAGATATTTCCTATCTATAGTGGATGACTACTCCAGAAAACTATGGCTATATATCATGAAAGAAAAATCAGAAGCATTCATCAGGTTTACAGAATGGTGCAGAGAGGTTGAGGTGGAAAAAGGTTCTACACTGAAATGTTTGAGAACGGATAACGGATTGGAGTTTCTTTCTCACCAATTTGAAGATTTTTGCAAGATGAAGGGAATTAAAAGGCATAGAACTGTTCCAAACAATCCTCAACAAAATGGTGTAGCTGAAAGAGTGAATAGAACCATCCTTGAGAGAGTGAGATGCATGCTAATATCATCGGGGTTGTCACATAGGTTCTGGGGTGAGGCTGCTTCAACTGCTGTCACACTAATAAACAAATGCCCCACATCAGCAATCAACCTTGAAACTCCAGACTACAGGTGGTATGGACATCATGGAGATTATAACATCTTGAAGCCTTTTGGATGCAGGGCCTACTCACATATAAGGCAAGGGAAGCTGCAACCAAGAGCAATAAAATGTGTGATGCTTGGCTACCAGAAAGGAGTGAAAGGATATAGATTGTGGTCTCAAGAGGATGGAAATCAGAAGATAGTTATTAGTAGAGATGTGATATTCAGAGAGTTAGAGATGCCTTACAAAGAACAAAAGGAATCTACAAGATCGATTAGCTCTGATGATCAAATTGAGGTGGAGTTTCTGAGCACAGATCAGAATCTTGTGCAAGGTGAGGAGTCAGAATCTCCTGATACAGAACAACACGATCAGGGCCCAGATGAAGATGAGGAACAGAACATGGATGAAGGTGGAGCATCTTCAGAAAATCTCCATGATTACATGCTTGCAAGGGATAGGCAGAGAAGATCAAATATCAGAAAACCAGCAAGGTACAGCAATGCTAGCCTTGTCTACTATGCATTTTGTGCAGCTGAAGATATTGAGTCCAGTGAACCAAGCACCTATAAAGAGGCTATCAAATCCAGAGAAAAAGACAAGTGGATCAAGGCAATGCAAGAGGAAATAGATTCACTACTTAAGAATAAGACATGGATACTAGTTACCAGAAAGAGATTGCAGAAACTTATTGGGTGTAAGTGGATCTTTAAGAAGAAGATAGAGGCTTCAGAGGGAGATAGAATAAGATATAAGGCTAGGCTAGTAGCTAAAGGTTATAATCAGAGAGAGGGCATCGATTATAATGAAATATTCTCTCCGGTGGTGAAGCATAGCTCAATAAGAATGCTTATGGCATTGGTTGCAAAGAATGACTGGGAGCTACATCAGTTGGATGTTAAAACAGCTTTCCTACATGGAGAGCTTGAGGAAAGTATATTCATGGAGCAGCCTGAGGGATTTGTGAAGGCTGGAGATGAAGATAAGGTATGCCTACTCAAAAGAAGTATCTATGGTCTCAAACAGTCCAGCCGGCAATGGAACTTGCAGTTTGACCAGCATATGAGGATGATTGGTTTTGAAAGCTCAAGTTATGATAGCTGTGTATACATTAAGAAGAAGGATGGCAGATTAGTAGCATTCTTGCTCTTATATGTCGATGATATGCTTGTCACAGGATCAGACATTAATGAGATTGAAAGAGTGAAACATGATCTGAAGTGCAGATTTGAAATGAAGGATTTGGGGGAGGCTAAAAGGATTCTAGGAATTGATATCATTAGAGATAGAAGAAGAAGGCTGCTGTGGTTGAGTCAGCAGAGCTATATTGATAAGCTGATTCAGAAATATCAGATGAATGAATCCAGGATTGTGTCAACTCCATTGGGACAACAATTTCAACTCAGTGCTGATCAGGGGCCCAAAACTGCTGAGGAGCTGAAAGAGATGAAAAGCATACCATACGCAAGCATAATTGGGAGTGTGATGTATGTGATGATCTGCACCAGACCAGATCTTGCTCATGCTGTGAGTGTCACAAGTAGATATATGAGTAACCCGGGAAAGATTCACTGGCAGGCACTGAAATGGTTGCTAAGATATCTGAGGGGGAGCTCTGGATATGGGATTTTGTACAGAGGTTTTGGAGATCAGACTAAGGAGGTTGTGGAGGGATTCTGTGATTCAGATTATGCTTCCAACAAAGACAATAGGAAGTCTCAAACCGGGTACATATTTACAATGTTTGGTTCTGCAATATCTTGGAAATCAAACTTGCAATCTGTGGTGGCATTATCCACCACCGAGGCTGAGTATATAGCACTCACAGATGCGGTGAAAGAAAGCTTTTGGATCAGAGGTATGATGGAGGATCTCGGTGAAAAGCAAACAAAGATGGCTGTGAATTGTGATAGCAGCAGCGCGATATGCTTGTCCAAGCATCAAACATTCCATGAACGAAGTAAGCACATTGACGTGCGTTTACATTTCATTAGAGATGAGATCAAGAAGGGAATGATTGAAGTAAGGAAGATAGCCACGGAACACAATCCAGCGGATGCCTTAACAAAGATAATACCAGCTTCCAAGTTCGCTTATTGTTTGGAGTTGGTGAATGTAATGAAGAGGTGAAGAAAGCGGGGTTTGGAGGATTATGACAGAGAGCATTGATGTTGGAAACGAGGTGGAGATTTGTTGGCATTTTTAGCGTTACACAACATCAGCCAAAGTTAGTTAAGTTGGTTGAAGTGAAGGTGCATGAAATTGCATATGGACGTGAGCACATAGGAATGCATCTATGTGAAGTTAGTTGCACTGGATTCTATAAAAGGGATCATGCACACTTCATGATAACAATCAATAAAGTGATTACACATTTTACAAAGAGGGAGATCGAGAAAAGCAGAGCATTCTGATATTCATTGCTCAAGAAAGAGGCAAGAAAGTGTCAACCGGGAAGTGTTGCAGCTGGAGTGTTCATTCTCAGATCTCAGCTTCGGTTAGTTCGATTGCTATTGAGTTTAGCGGATAGATCGATCATATGAAGTGTTGTATAGATTGTGTAGCTCTTGGTGATTGATTGTGTTGTATCCTCTCATAAACTTCATCAATAAGAATCTCTAGAATCCTCCCGTGGATGTAGATCTTTTATGGATCGAACCACGTAAACCGATTGTGTCGTTGCTTGTTTTCTTTTCTTGGCGTTTTTCTGTCGCGTGTGATTGAAGAACTTGGATACATTGTTACAATTGGGCCATGGTACCAGCTTTTATTCATAAGACTAATAACTCTTTGCTTCCTTTATTATTTGGGCCAAAGGTCCATACTGTATGTCTGTGGTTCTCCAACATCAACGACCCTGACACACATATATATGTGAAATCTAGTAGTAATATTTTAACAATTGATTTCCTAAAATAATAGTTCTATATAATATATTAATTAATTGTGCGATTACTAATTAGGATATTATATTCTCCAGTTGTTCTAGTTTTATTCGGACCATGAGTAAATATATTTGTGGGCTGCGGCTTAATTATTTGGTGTTGACGGACTTAAATGGGAACGAAAGAAATGGATCGAGAGGATGGGAATGAAAACGCGAATGGGAATGGCCGGCCGACGTAGTCGCGACGTCTAAGGGGGCCTCGAAAATAAATGAAAGAGAAGAGCAGCGTGGACTCAAAGGAGGGGTTCTCTCTGCAAATAAAATTGGAGTCGAAGTAAAGAATTCAAATTCATAAAATTAAACGATCGAGGTGGGCTTTCTTTTTAAATAAGGACTATGTCCTAAGTATATTTATTTTTGTGAAATATGTTGTCATGCCATAGTTTTGTGTTTCTATGGGACCTATCTGAAGTGGCTTTTGCCATGTATGGTTAATCGAATTCGGGTCTGACTAGGGAGTGAGTCCCTACTCAGGCTAGTGTACACCCCGTAGATCGTGCGCTATCTCTTTGAGTTGGCCGGTCTAGTGGCTTGGAATGTGGCCACATTCCTTGTCATGTATGTTCAGATATGGTATGGTGATGTTGATGATGTTGAGGTTGATGTTGATGATGATGTTGGTGGAATGTTTTAGTGACTCGGGCCCTTTCAAAGTTAAAACCCCGAGGTCACTCGTTAATGGCATGATCAATATTTTTATTAAAAAAATTTTCGGCATGAGTCCACTGAGTGCATCAAGTACTCAGCCCTGCATTTGTTTTTTACAAATGTGCAGGTTGAGCAGTGACAACGAGCGCGGTGGGTGTTGAGCATAAAAGTGAAGAATGTCTATCAAATGTCTAGAATATGTTGTGTCTTCATACATAACATTATTCTACTCTCGAAATGCTTCCGCTAAATATTGTTTCTTTTGAGTTCGTGTATTGTTGAGATATTTTCATTTGGAGTTGTTGATTGTCGAAATGATACTCTGATTTTATTCGAGCTATTCCCGTTTGTTTCAAGCTATGGTTGAGTTGCGTTGTTTTACCCCATTCTTCCCCGCTTCTTTAACCCTTCCCTAGTCGCGATCAACCGTGTTTTCTATCCTTAGAAAATGCGGGCGTGACAGAGTGGTATCAGAGCAATTTTTCTTTCCGCTCTGGACCCGAGAGTCTTTTTCAGTCTTGGTCTAGATTCGATTCGCTAGACTAAAATAAGGTTAAATTTGGAAGGCTCAACATTCCGCTTCGCCATGCTCAACCAAGAAAGAGGTAATATATTTTTATTTGAAAATTTTTATGAGAAATTTTTGGAGAAAGGAAGACGAGAAAATTTTTGAGAAAGAAAGGGGGAAAATTTTTATAAGAAGGAAGAAGGAGAATCTTTCTGTGAGAGATTGATTTCGAGAAGAGTATTTGCTGATGTTTGAGAAAAGAACGAGTTTTGGATGAGGAACGATGGATTGTGTGTTCTTATATGAAAGATGAAAGTTGATATTCAAGTATGTTTTGAGTTTTGAGTCAAAACTTTTACTTTAAAATTGAAATTAAGTTTGGAAATTTTTGAGGAAAAGTGTGAAAGTGTAAAGGAATTTTTATTTCAAAAGTTTTGAATGTAAATGTGAAGTGTGAAAGTGTTTTGCTTTGGGACGTGAAAGTGTTGTGTGTGTTATACTAAGTTGTTGATCTTTGAGATGATGAATTGTGTTGTGAACTTAGAGTGCCTAAAATGTAAGCCTAGTTAACCGCGCAAATCATAGTTCTAAGTTGGAAACTTAACCATTGCTTTCCCGAGCGATGAAAACAAATGAGAATGGAAAGTGGGGCGAAATTTCTAAAGTATCGAGATATGAGACGAGAGGATCGAGATAGAGGATGGGGACCGATGGACCATGAAACTTTTTCTATTTCTTGGAACTACGCGAAACTTTAGAGCAAGCTATGTGTGAACCATTTTATCTCTAGTTGGATAATTAGTATTTCCTATCGTTTTCCCTAAATGATAAGAACAACAAGAATATGATTAAGATCTCAGGAAGAGAAGGATGGTGAGGACTAAATGAAGTTTCAAATGTGCAAGGGGTCGAGACAAGAAGATTTGTTAAACGATGTATCCATGCAAAGACGAGAGACCGTAATCACAATTTAAATTAGTATAGTCTATCTTGCGTGATTTCCTAAAAGTAGCAAAACGATGGAGACGACCTTTATTGGAGGCAGAGAAGCACACGAATGATTAAAATGTTTTAAGAGAATGATTGTTATAATATGCAAGAATATTAAGAAGATATGGCTTTTGACTGACTACAATTACTTTGTTGTAATGACGTGATAATATCAACTTGGAATCCACAGTTTCTTAGAACGATGTTACCATGTTTGGCCTCAGAAAGACGAGCGAGAGAGTGTGACTTTCGTAGCTATAATGAATGATTTTAATCAACAGTACTTACTTGGATTCTAAGAATATTTTTGGAACCTTTCAATTAACGGTGAGCCCTTATCTATTTAAGACCTTGTTCGACTCACAATTCGCAAGTAATGCCCATGATTTCTTTTCCTATATCGAGTCATGACTCACTTTCCGTTCTTGAAAATTGGTGCTTGCCTTTGTAACTTTGGACATCTTGATTAGTAGTCTTCTTTGATTCATCTTTTGTAAGGACAATATTTTGACCTTATGAGCTTCCGTCATTGAACTTCATTCCTAAAGTTGTTTGCAGTTATGACCTTCAGTATGATCACATCTCTCATACATGTTTCTTCAAAGGATGAAATATTCCTCTTGGAACTTTTGTACACCTTTTTATTTTCGTAACTATGCATGTGGCAAGTTCTTTCTCGCAGAAGTGAAATTCTTTTTAGCTCAGTTTCACTGCATATATTGTTCATGCAATGATTTTTCTTTCTTGCAACACCAAGTTAAGGCTATCGTGTTCTCTTTTTCCTTAACGTGTCTGATCTAGCCGATTTTCCTAAAAAGTTCACTTCACGTCGGTTGCAAACCTGTGCATCCATTGATGTGATTTCATTATTCAATATCATGATGTCGTCGAACCATGAACAGTGCTACTTCATGACATTTGTCTATGCTTCTAAACCCTCCCACGATTGATCATCTCATGTCATGACATGTTTGAGCCATCATTCATTGATGCCGGAATTTGGCAAATTTGATTTGACAATTGAACTATCTTATTTGGCAGCTTACAATGAAAATTGAGATATAATTTATTTTCATCCTATTTCATGTTCTTTCAAACTCTTACAAGAAGTAAAGTCTCAAGCTTTATGAGTTTATCTAAAACCTTAATTCTTAGAATGAACATGATAAGTTCAATGGAACTTAGACCTTGTTTTTTTTTTTTTCAAACCAATTTTTGCAAGTTGGTGATGGGATCTAAAAGAGTCGAGCTAAAAATGTTGTTCTTGTTTTCTTGATCAATTCTGTCGCCTTTCTGATTAAGACACTTTCAGCAGTGTTGCTACAATTTTGAAATCCGTTCATATCCAAGTAAGACTGCTTGATCAATTTTCGAGTTCTTGATACTAGACTTGGAGGAAAGGGTGAGGTTGAGCTTTTCGAATGCACACGGGGAATAAGTTTCTATAATCAGACATGTGTAAAAGTGATACACCAACGAGAGACATCGATATGACCAGGAACACGAGGTGTTAAATTTTCAGCTATAGTTATTAATTTTTTTTAGCGATACGAGAAAGCTGCTTGGAAATTGGATTATGAGTTAATAGAGAAATATTTTATTCGAAGGATGTAAGCAAATTTCGGGACGAAATTTTTGTTAAGATGGGTAGATTGTAATACCCCGACTTTTTCTACCGTTTTATTTATTCTTGAAAGGACGTTGTTTGTACACCTGAAGAATTTTCGCTTTTGTTTCCTTAATAAAAAAATACATATTTGGATCTTTTAAATTTATTTTTTTTACAAGTCCAACTGATTTTCTTGAGGAAGCCCATTTATTCTTTGAGCCCTAATTCAACTTCATTATTTTCTGCGAATCAGCCCAATTAATTCCCCAATTTTGTTGTGTGTTTGTTTGTCAAATCTGTTGCACAAAATCTGGAAGAAGAGAACAAATCGATCTCTACTCCCCATTCCATGAAATCGGTTCCCCATGATCCCACATACATCATTTTATTTCACCAGTTTCAAGCTTGAGAGTTTAAGATAGAAGTAGAGAAAGAGAATGAGAGAGAGGTCGATAGAAGATGAGCCGGGTGGCTGGACCTGGGTGAACAGCGGTGGTGGCGTTCCTTGACCGAACAGCGATGAAAAAGGATATACAGAGACGGCGATGCATCTACCGGACAGCAGCGGCAGCGCTGGATGATCAGCGACTTCGGTGGATGGCGATGGCGGCGTGATTTCGAGTGGAGCAAGGCAGCGGCGGAAATGGGCAAAACAATGGGGCTGGACGGCGACGACTCCTGGCCATCGCAGCAGCCTCGCAACCAAGGAACAGCAGTGCAGCGGTGGTGGTAACCGGCGCCAAGGACAGCGGTTGTCTCGACCAGGAGCAGCGGCGGCTGACCCGGCAGACGCCGACAACATACCATCATTCAATCAGTTATACGCATCTTTTTCACAATTAAGAAACCATGTGCAAAAGAGAGTCAGGGTGTTTTCTTCACTGGAATAGCCGGCGAAGGCGAGTAACGATGGAAAATTTCTCCTAGCCGAGAAGTGGAGCTCCCACGGCGAAAGAGAGAGAGACGGCTGGAGTCACGAGCTGCACAACGGGTGGCGACCTACAGCGTGAGTGACAGAGAAAGAAGGAGAGGGTCGTGAGGTCGTGGATGAGGGTACCGCGCTGGAGACAGCGGTAGAGAGCTGATCGGATTTTAGGCCAGCGGAGAAGGAGGCGCAGTTAAGCTGACAGCGGCGAGTGACAGCGAGAGAGTCTGATTTTGTTAGAAGAGAGGAGGGAGAGTGATGCTTGTATCCAATTGGGTGTGTATCATCAGTTTTGGTCTTTTGGGGGAAAACAGACGGAGAGGCAGAGGTGCCGCGAATTGAGGGAAGAAGGAGAGTAGAGATTCCAATTTTGTGATTCTCCTGAATTTGATATGAGAGAGAGAGAAAGAGATTGTTGTACCAGATTTTTGAGAAGGAGAATGATTTGAAGAAGAAGAAGAAAATAAAGGGGCTCGCTGTTTCTTTTTCCAAAAGTGAGTACGACTCATTTTGAATTGGGCTGCTCTATCATTCCCTTGATTGGGCCATGGTACCAGCTTTTATTCATAAGACTAATAACTCTTTGCTTCCTTTATTATTTGGGCCAAAGGTCCATACTGTATGTCTGTGGTTCTCCAACATCAACGACCCTGACACACATATATATGTGAAATCTAGTAGTAATATTTTAACAATTGATTTCCTAAAATAATAGTTCTATATAATATATTAATTAATTGTGCGATTACTAATTAGGATATTATATTCTCCAGTTGTTCTAGTTTTATTCGGACCATGAGTAAATATATTTGTGGGCTGCGGCTTAATTATTTGGTGTTGACGGACTTAAATGGGAACGAAAGAAATGGATCGAGAGGATGGGAATGAAAACGCGAATGGGAATGGCCGGCCGACGTAGTCGCGACGTCTAAGGGGGCCTCGAAAATAAATGAAAGAGAAGAGCAGCGTGGACTCAAAGGAGGGGTTCTCTCTGCAAATAAAATTGGAGTCGAAGTAAAGAATTCAAATTCATAAAATTAAACGATCGAGGTGGGCTTTCTTTTTAAATAAGGACTATGTCCTAAGTATATTTATTTTTGTGAAATATGTTGTCATGCCATAGTTTTGTGTTTCTATGGGACCTATCTGAAGTGGCTTTTGCCATGTATGGTTAATCGAATTCGGGTCTGACTAGGGAGTGAGTCCCTACTCAGGCTAGTGTACACCCCGTAGATCGTGCGCTATCTCTTTGAGTTGGCCGGTCTAGTGGCTTGGAATGTGGCCACATTCCTTGTCATGTATGTTCAGATATGGTATGGTGATGTTGATGATGTTGAGGTTGATGTTGATGATGATGTTGGTGGAATGTTTTAGTGACTCGGGCCCTTTCAAAGTTAAAACCCCGAGGTCACTCGTTAATGGCATGATCAATATTTTTATTAAAAAAATTTTCGGCATGAGTCCACTGAGTGCATCAAGTACTCAGCCCTGCATTTGTTTTTTACAAATGTGCAGGTTGAGCAGTGACAACGAGCGCGGTGGGTGTTGAGCATAAAAGTGAAGAATGTCTATCAAATGTCTAGAATATGTTGTGTCTTCATACATAGCATTATTCTACTCTCGAAATGCTTCCGCTAAATATTGTTTCTTTTGAGTTCGTGTATTGTTGAGATATTTTCATTTGGAGTTGTTGATTGTCGAAATGATACTCTGATTTTATTCGAGCTATTCCCGTTTGTTTCAAGCTATGGTTGAGTTGCGTTGTTTTACCCCATTCTTCCCCGCTTCTTTAACCCTTCCCTAGTCGCGATCAACCGTGTTTTCTATCCTTAGAAAATGCGGGCGTGACAGAGTGGTATCAGAGCAATTTTTCTTTCCGCTCTGGACCCGAGAGTCTTTTTCAGTCTTGGTCTAGATTCGATTCGCTAGACTAAAATAAGGTTAAATTTGGAAGGCTCAACATCCCGCTTCGCCATGCTCAACCAAGAAAGAGGTAATATATTTTTATTTGAAAATTTTTATGAGAAATTTTTGGAGAAAGGAAGACGAGAAAATTTTTGAGAAAGAAAGGGGGAAAATTTTTATAAGAAGGAAGAAGGAGAATCTTTCTGTGAGAGATTGATTTCGAGAAGAGTATTTGCTGATGTTTGAGAAAAGAACGAGTTTTGGATGAGGAACGATGGATTGTGTGTTCTTATATGAAAGATGAAAGTTGATATTCAAGTATGTTTTGAGTTTTGAGTCAAAACTTTTACTTTAAAATTGAAATTAAGTTTGGAAATTTTTGAGGAAAAGTGTGAAAGTGTAAAGGAATTTTTATTTCAAAAGTTTTGAATGTAAATGTGAAGTGTGAAAGTGTTTTGCTTTGGGACGTGAAAGTGTTGTGTGTGTTATACTAAGTTGTTGATCTTTGAGATGATGAATTGTGTTGTGAACTTAGAGTGCCTAAAATGTAAGCCTAGTTGACCGCGCAAATCATAGTTCTAAGTTGGAAACTTAACCATTGCTTTCCCGAGCGATGAAAACAAACGAGAATGGAAAGTGGGGCGAAATTTCTAAAGTATCGAGATATGAGACGAGAGGATCGAGATAGAGGATGGGGACCGATGGACCATGAAACTTTTTCTATTTCTTGGAACTACGCGAAACTTTAGAGCAAGCTATGTGTGAACCATTTTATCTCTAGTTGGATAATTAGTATTTCCTATCGTTTTCCCTAAATGATAAGAACAACAAGAATATGATTAAGATCTCAGGAAGAGAAGGATGGTGAGGACTAAATGAAGTTTCAAATGTGCAAGGGGTCGAGACAAGAAGATTTGTTAAACGATGTATCCATGCAAAGACGAGAGACCGTAATCACAATTTAAATTAGTATAGTCTATCTTGCGTGATTTCCTAAAAGTAGCAAAACGATGGAGACGACCTTTATTGGAGGCAGAGAAGCACACGAATGATTAAAATGTTTTAAGAGAATGATTGTTATAATATGCAAGAATATTAAGAAGATATGGCTTTTGACTGACTACAATTACTTTGTTGTAATGACGTGATAATATCAACTTGGAATCCACAGTTTCTTAGAACGATGTTACCATGTTTGGCCTCAGAAAGACGAGCAAGAGAGTGTGACTTTCGTAGCTATAATGAATGATTTTAATCAACAGTACTTACTTGGATTCTAAGAATATTTTTGGAACCTTTCAATTAACGGTGAGCCCTTATCTATTTAAGACCTTGTTCGACTCACAATTCGCAAGTAATGCCCATGATTTCTTTTCCTATATCGAGTCATGACTCACTTTCCGTTCTTGAAAATTGGTGCTTGCCTTTGTAACTTTGGACATCTTGATTAGTAGTCTTCTTTGATTCATCTTGATTCATCAAGTACTCAGCCCTGCATTTGTTTTTTACAAATGTGCAGGTTGAGCAGTGACAACGAGCGCGGTGGGTGTTGAGCATAAAAGTGGAGAATGTCTATCAAATGTCTAGAATATGTTGTGTCTTCATACATAACATTATTCTACTCTCGAAATGCTTCCGCTAAATATTGTTTTTTTTGAGTTCGTGTTTTGTTGAGATATTTTCATTTGGAGTTGTTGATTGTCGAAATGATACTCTGATTTTATTCGAGCTATTCCCGTTTGTTTCAAGCTATGGTTGAGTTGCGTTGTTTTACCCCTTTCTTCACCGCTTCTTTAACCCTCCCCTAGTCGCGATCAACCGTGTTTTCTATCCTTAGAAAATGCGGGCGTGACACTACACTTCTTCCATTCCATATCCCACCCTTAAATTCATCCATCTTCCATTGGAGCGGAGTTCTGCGGATCCAGGCAAGAGAAGACTGAAGATTGAAGATTCAACCTTGGGTTTTATCAATTTCTTTCATGTCTCGAACTTTATTTGTAGTTTTTACTTGTCTACGAGTTAAACATCAATTGTGGAATTTTTGGTGAAGATATTCGATTGATTTTCCTTGTTAGCTCTTGTAGTTATTTGATTTATCCTTGCGCTTTCTATATTCAATTGATTAGCTATCTCTTGAATACATGTTAAAGCTGATTAGAGTACTCGGGAGACGAAATAGTTGAATTGGAAAATGGATAATTCACACTTTAGTTCAATAGAACTCAGGAGAGTTGAGGTTTCACGTGAGGTCATTGGTCTTAACGATCTTTTAGGAGTTAGATGTTAGAGATTTAAAGGGGACTTTGATTTCTAATCTACGGATTTCTCACCTCGGGAGAGAGTTTAATCCAGTTAAGTGACCGACTTAATAACTCTAGAGACCGTAATTCAAGAAAGTCGATTGTGTTTTGGATCCTAATATACTACATTCCTATGTCTGCTTTGTATCATTGTTTATATGCTTTCTTTTTATTTGTTTATTTATTTTTCAGTCTAGTTTAATAAAATCAAACCAAAAAAAAAACATCTGTGTCTTTAAATAGTATATGACGCTTAGTATATGATAGCCAGTTGCAATCTTATTCCCTGTGTTCGATATCCCGGTACTGACCTTTAGCTATACTAGATCTACCCTGTAAACTTGCAGGTATTTTTAGTGCTAATAAATAGTGCATCGTGGATCTCAAATGGCTAGACAATGACAATGGGTTATACCCAAAGAGAACAATCTTCTCGCTGTCGTTGTGCCAGGTTTAATTCGATCATACTCCCATAATTAGAATGTATGTATCATAATTGTCAAGATAGCTTTCTATTAATAGAAGTCTTGATGAAATCATCTACATGGAACATCCTAATGGGTATGTAACACATGATTAGAAGCTTGTGAAGACCTTTGTGGTCTTAGGCATGCATCTAAATCAGAATATATGTGTTTTGTCAAGATTGTCAAATGTTTGGAATTTGACATGTGCCCTTCAATCAGTTGTAAGCACAAGGAAGCTGAGAGTGCATTAAATATGGTATTAGTGGTACTCTACGATGATGAAATCTATAAAAGTTGCAAACAACTAAGATTGACATCTAGCGTAGGAAACTGGTTGTCTACCCAGTTTAAGATAAAGGATTTAAGAGAAACTAATTACATTCTAAGCATCTAAGTCTTTAAGATTGCTAGAAAGAATGTTGAGATTCTCTAAGGAATCCTATATCTATACATTGCTTGGAACATTTTAGCATTAAAATTTCCATGCAAAGGTTTTTACCTTTCAAGATGGAATTTTCTTGTCTCTAGTCAATTGTCGTTTGACGCTTAGTGAGAACAAGAATTATGAGACTAGTTTTGGAGATAGATGTCTCATATATGATATGATGTGTACTAAATTTGATATTAGTTGTGCTTTTGCATAGCAAGTATACATCATATTAACCATGGCAAAGGACTTTTATTGAGGTAATAGATATACCATAGTACTTGAAAAAGACTAATCACTATATTCTAGTTTACCAGTCATTCATGTAATGTCCTTGGGGTTACACTGACTAAGTCTTATGACTAATCAGTGATCGAGTAAGTCATCCTCATTATATGTGTTTACCTTAGGAGTATACTCCTAGTAGCTTTGATCGTAAGTTTGAGTATGACTATGAGTATTTTTACTCTAGCAAAGGCTAACTCAAGGGACGCACGAGATCATAAGCTAAGCAATCACATAGAGAGACGAAATTAATTAAATATCAAGTACGCAGCAAAGACATAATGATAGAAAAGATATGATCAGAGAACAACCAAGCAGATTTTTCACAGAAAATGCCTTTGTGGCAACATGTTTCAAATGTGATGTGAAATGAATTGTAGTTCGATATACCTGCTTTGTGTATAAGTGGGAGAGTTTTTTGGCGGTGGGTATACTCGAAAGCATGTTTTGAGTATAAGTGGGAGATTGTTAGGTTTAGTATACTGAAAAGCATGTTTCGAGCGAGTTCGCGCAAATAGAATCTTGCTTGTATACGGAAAAACTCTCCAATCCACTTTTAACCCGTTTCAGTATTATTTGAGCAGTTTACACAAATAGAATCATTATATTATTACATTGTGTTTACTTGTGTGTTTATAAGATGTTATATAAACATTTAAATGCATAAGAAGTAAACAAAGTCTAACTCTTTGTTTTAGTAGACCGGTTGTGGGCCGCGTCCAATTTAAGGTAACACGGTCAGTTCTGAACAAAGAAAAATAAGAATTTCACAACCTAGATAGGCCTAGACTACCTATCGTGAAAGGTTGCAATGTCAGTCCAATTGTTTCTAAGCCTTATTGAAATAAGATGACGTTGGTGTGGTATAACACTGAATTGGATCTAAACGGCAAGACGAGTATTTATGCTATCTACTGAAAGACGAGGTCTTGATAATTAATTTCTTAATCAATGTATGTTAGCATTGAGCATAAGATATTGAGTATCTACCACTTTGACTTACCAAAGGTGAGGGTTTTTCGTCACCCAACGATCCAGGTATATTGGGTAGTGGTGATCATTATCTAGCGGTGCTAGGATTGTTATTATGTTGAATCGTGTGCGAGGTGAGTCTCGTTTGATAATGTCCTCAAGAGGATCTTTAACAAGGTTTTATTATTCGGAAAGTGGCCAGTTAGAGTTTTATTACTCTATGAATAATAAATAAGTGTTTCTTGCTAAGTTCACTCTTGGAATTAATAAGATGATAATTAATTAAGTTCATAGCAGACTTTAATTAATTAATGGACATTTATATCTTAAGCGCGGGAATTAAATAATAAACAAAATAGAAACCCGGATTACTTGTAATTTCGGATTTGGATGGGGAGTTCAATATTACTTCTGTAGTGGCTGCTCGTAATATTCCAATATAAGCTTGTATTAAATTGTGGGTTCAATTTAATTAGTAAAAAGCTAATTGGGGGAGCCCATATGCAAAACCTTCCATAGATCCCTGACTGGGCCCAATATGTAACTATTATAAATAGGAGAATAAAGGAGACAGAAAATTGATTGATTTCATAATGAAATTTTCGTCCCTCTCTAACTAGTAGAGGAGATCGAATTTTTCAGCTCTCATCCGTGAGAAAGTTCTGTCTTCTTAATTCAAGTCCTAGTGTTTCGACAAGATCAACCCACCCTGATTTCGGAATACAGTTCGGGACACCAGTCAGAAGATCCGTGGTCTAGTATTGAAGATCATCGTGGAGAAGGAGCGAGCAATTGACGATTCTTTGGAGAATCAAATCGGTAACTCTAAACCGTAGTATTCATGTTTAGGATTTACATTATATGAGCATGAATTATTTGCGTTCTAGCATGCAATTCTATGTTAACATGTGAATTGATTAATCCCACAATCTGTCAAATAGATCCTACGTCTGATTTATTTATTTTGTACAAGTCTTCCATTGTGCAAGGGGCACCAAAACCACAACACAGACCCAGACTTACGCCTTTGCAAAAGTGCACGGTTGCGCTCCGGCAGTTGGCCCACGACATCACGGCGGACATGTTCGATGATTACCTTCACGTCGGGGAGATAACTAGCAACGAGTGCCTGAAGAATTTTTGTAGGGGAGTTGTGGAGGCGTATAGCAACACATATTTGTGAAAGCCGACTGCTGAGGATTGCCAGGCCCTTATGAAGATGCACGAGACGACGCACAGCTTTCCTGGAATGCTAGGGAGCATCGATTGTATGCACTGGGAAGAATTTCCCGACGACATGGAGAGGCCAATTTACTAGTGGATACAAGGGCAGCCACCCGACGATGATCCCCGAAGCCGTTGCTGACCATCGACTCTGGATCTGGCATGCTTACTTCAGTGTAGCAGGGTCGAACAACGACATTAACGTCCTCAACTAATCCAACCTCTTCACCGAGCAATACAATTGCAACGGCCCGGCCATCGAGTTCACTGCCAACGGACGCCAATATCATATGGGGTACTACTTGGCTGATGGCATATACCAAAGGTGGCCTGTTTTTGTAAAGACGATCAGCTGCCCAATGGGTGACAGGAGAGTTTTATTTGAGCAAAAGTAGGAGGCTGCGCGGAAGGATGTGGAGCGGGCATTTGGTGTGCTCCAAGCGCGGTGGGCAATAGTGAAAGGTCCAGCGCGTTTCTGGTTCAAGGAAGTCATCGCCGACGTCATGTATGCTTGCATCATCTTGCATAACATGATTGTCGAACACGATGGTGGAAGAGTCACCGATTGGGGCGATGATGAAGGTGGATCTAGCTCCAGCACGGCGAACCCACCCCACGTTCGAGGATTACCGATGGGCTTCAATGAGGTTCTATCTAGACAGGCCTCAATGCGCAACCAACAAGACCATGCTCAGCTCATGAACGACATGATTGAAGAAGTTTGGAACCGTAACCGCCATTGACATTTTGTAGTTTTTTTATTTAGTACTGTAACCTTTGAACTTTCAATGAAATGAAGTTTTTTTTTTCAATTTGTGTAGTGTTTTCAATATTCAAATAAATAAAATGCTTAGGGTGGACTATAGGGCTGCCTATAGGGCATCCCACTGCAGGTGAATGGGTAGGAGGATAAAATGTTAATGTGGCGGAGCATAGGGCGCCCTATAGAGCGGACTATAGGGTACCCCATTGTGGATGCTCTTATGCATTTTGAAATTTTAATCTCCTATCTATTGTGACTAGTCCAACATGCAATTAATTGGGTTTTCAAATAACAGCTCATAGAGAACATCAATTTCACTTTAAAGCGATTAGGGCATCCACAATGGGGCGCCCTAAGGCGCGCCCTATGGCGCGCCACGTCAGCAGTTTTATCCTCCTACCCTCCCACCTGCAATAGGGTCCCCTAAGGCGCGCCCTATATGTTTTAATGTTATTTTGTTAATTAATTTAAATGTTTTCAAATATATAATGCAAACTAATTTAAAAGCACAATGAGAAACCAAAAACCGGTGAATATTGCATTAATAAATATACAAAAGTTACATGATTCAAGTTGGCTAATCTACGCAATTCCCAACTTCCGGTGCAACTCATCGATCAACCCCTAGAGAATTTCGACTTCGGCGGGGTCCGTACACTTCTTGAGGGCCTTATGTGTCTGCAACAACGTCTTCGCCATCGAGGCTGCTACCAAAGACTCATACGCGGCGGCCATCGTGCTCGGAGTCGGGATCGGGACTGGGATCGGCGATGGCGCGGCGGCGGTCTAGGATGATGTCGCCGCCGCCTTCCACTTGGCCTTCGCAGCCTTGACGCCTATGGGACGCAGGGAGGACATCAGTGTGCCGGTACAATCGTCCTCCATGTACGTCCGGTTGAGGTCCACCGGACAAGTTCCGCTTTCGCTGCTCGTGTAACCACCAGCTTCGGTGGTCTTCATCTTCTTTGTCGCCCCGGTGTGCAGAATCCCGCCTTGGAACTTCTGCTTGTCCCTCAAGAGCGCCCAGATGGCCTCGTGCTTGAAGTCGCCGTACAGGGACTGGTACGACAACAGCGCTTTAGCGCGCACGTTGCTCAAGCTCTCGCCGCTCCCCTGCTCCCTCGCGCACTTCTCGTACTCCGACGAGAACAGGTTGATTTGTCTCTTCACCTGGACCCAGTGCTTGCGGAGCTGCTCCAGTTGGCGCTTGTACGCGCTCGGCGGCTTCGCCGCATTGTAGCGCTCGGCGATGCACTTCCAGTACGCCTGCTGCCTCTGGTTGTTCGCGAATATCGGGTCCTCTGATGTATCCACCCAACACCTCGCCAATACGAGGGTCATCCGGCTGGTAGTTTGTACGGCCGGGGGCGTACACTTCACATACTCCCAGAGGTGGCAACTTCTGCGCGCGCTGCCGGTTCTGCTTCTTTTTCGCAGGGGCGGAAGCGGATGGGGTGGCGTCGGCAGCGGCGGATGGGGTGTCGTCGGTGGCGGCGGCGTGTCGGGAGGGGGCGACGGGTCTGTTTGGTAACGGCTCCATGTCAGACAAACTGTATGATTACGTGCTGAATTCGGGATCGTACTGTACGTTGGCGTCGAATGGCCGATATTCGTCGAGTTCTGTACCCGGCCAATGCGCGTCCCCAAACATCGGACTGTTGGGACTTGCATCCATTTCGTTGAAATAATAAAAATGTGAGTTTCGAGAGTGAAACCGTGAAAATGAAACGTTACAAATGAAGGTGGGGTAGAGGTATTTATACAAAAATAAAAAACACGTGGCATCGTCCGCCGATCCCGCAATGGGGCGCCCGATGGTGCGGACGATAGCCCATCGTCCGCCGAGCCCACAATGGCGCGGACGATATGCCATCGTCCGTGCTTCAACCGCGGACGATGCATCGATCGTGGGCGTAGGGCGCGGACGATGGCACGCATCGGGCATGCCATTGGGCGTCCAATTGTGGATGCCCTTATTATATATCTATATCAATTCCACTTTAAAGGGATTATATATCTATTTATATATCTATCTAGTCACTAGATCTAGGACATAAATGATTACGATTAATTTTCGGAGTTAAAACAATCAAATAATTTATTCCACAATGAAGTTAAGATGAAGACATTCGACCAAAATGCTGCAGTTTCGAAAATTCGTGAAGGAAATGTAGTTCCCAAACCAAGTTGACGGACAAACTTCAACTTAAATTGAAGTCTATACCACTACCACACTCTTTTCGCCCAAAATTCGCAAAATACCTCTACGAATTTTACAATTGAAATCTATACTAATCTAAAGTGCAAGTTTGATGAAAAGTCCTTAATGTCCTTTTTGGAGGGAAAATGGAAAGATGATGTGTCTTCTACTCAAAAATAATTTTTTAAGGCAAAAACAATTGGACAAATAATAGCCCAATAAAATGCTAACTTCTTGAAGAAGTGTTAAAACACATTTAAATAGTGCACTACCATTAAATTTTTTTTATAATTAAGTTATTAAATTTATATATTAATTAGCCTTATATTTGAGTTAAATTAGAATTGTGCTAGAGAGTTTAGTTTGCCTTCCATTTATTTATGTTAAAATTTAGATTTAATCATTTATTGCAATACTTTTTCTCCTAATTAATTCACAAGCTAAACGACAACACATATATGTAATGCTTACAATTTCCATTCTATATGTAATGCCCCACTTTTCGAACCCTAATTTTGGAACCCTAAGACGTTGCATTTATTGCTTTGATTGTCACGAATTAAATGATGAATTGTTATGTGAATGATTCGATGACCTAATTTTGAATTGACCGAGTCATTTACGTTGATTTTGACGTGGAATAAAATATATATATAGGTGAATTATATTTTAAGGGGAGTGAGATTTAATTAGGATCATAAATAATTACCTTGCCCTTTTATTGAGGGAATTTTCAACTATTATTATTATTTGGAGAGGAATTCTTTTCTTGGATTTAATTATTTGTGTTGAGATAATTGTCCAAATTAAATCCAAAGCCTAATTATCTTATTTCTTCATGATAAAAATCGGCCCTATTATTTTTCCTAAGGGAGATTTCGAAATCTCCTAATTTGTGGGAGAAGGAAATTATTCATTATTTATTTTGATCCCTTAATCATTTCTTTCCATGATTTAATTGGAATATCCTAGCAAATCTTGCCTTATCTTATTTTGTTAAAGATTTGGAAATTTTTCCTTGTGGGAGAAATTAAATCACACGCCTATTTCCATTATTTGGGAGGATTTTTATTAATTTTCCTGCTCCGTAATTATTTTATTCTGCTCCGTGAAAATACCAAATTAAATCATGGCTAATTAAATAATCATGATTTTCGAATATCCTCCTTAATCTCCCTCAATTTACACGCCAATCATCCCTCCCCAAATCTCTCAAATCTTTATTTGATTTATTCTCCCAAATTTTCAATTAATTGTGGGATATATATTATTTCCTAACTCTATAAATAAAACCAAAAAAACCTAACCCTACCCCAAATCACACGCCTCCCTCTCAAATCACACGCCCCCTCCCCTTGCCCCACTTCTCCCACTTGTTCATCCATTCTACTCAAGATCCCCTCAATTTCCCAAGAGATTATTGAAGAACCAAGGTTTTATTCGCTTTCTACCGATTGTTTCGTCCAAGAAAGGTAAATTCAAACCTATATTCTTCCCTCCTCTCCATCTAAACCTTCTTTGACTCCGTCATGCATGTAGAGAGTGTAGGGAATGCAGATCTAAGGGTTTAATCGGTGGGAATGTGTAATTGTATGTGTGAATGCATTTTGATTTCAATTGGTTGATGATTTAATGAATCCTCGGTGAATGATATGTGATTTCATGAAAATATGTGTCTAAGGACCCTTTTGAGCATGCTTGTATGTTAGAACCATGAAAAGGTTGATTTTAAATAAGTGGGGGTAAACCCTAATTCGAATTCCTAAAAGCATGAGAAACTGTGATTCCGAACAGTAAGTTCCGACTCGTTTTTGACCGACCAAATAAACTTCAATTTGATCGATTCTTTTTCCTGAGTAAACTTCATGATGTCTTATGTGTTGTGTGTGAATTTCAACTCATTTGGATAAAAGATGGTGTTTTGGTGAATTTTTAAAGTTGACTGCGCATTTCTGGCAGAAACTGTTTTCACAACCAGTAGGTTACGTTTTCTATTTGACCGACCTAAAAAGGTTATTTTGGCGTGATTTTTAAACTGGAAGTTATTTGATGAGTTTAGTGCATTGTGGTAAAATATTAGCCCCAACGGAAGTCGGGTGAATTTTTTAGGATTTTTATAATATGGTTGCGCAGTGTTGCCAGATTTCTATCTTGACAAAAACACTATGTTGTTATAAGTGAATTACTTGATTGATATATGTGATGACATGATGCGCTGTTCAAAGGGGGGAAAGGGAAAACGATAGAGACATGCATAATATTAAGTCGATGGTTGTGACTGATAAGATATATATATTATCTAAAGGTAATAACTCGTGCGCGAAGCGTGATAACAAAGGGAAAGCAGTAGTCGAAATCTAAACGGTCGAGGTGGGCTTCTTTTCTACCCTACATTTTTGTGGGTTTTCTTTTACTAAAATCTTTTACATATGACTATGGAGCTATAAGGGTGGTTTAAAGCGATTATCATGCCGTGATTTGTTTTAACGTGCCTATCTGATGTGGCTGTTGCCACTGTTATATAAATCGAATTCGGGTCCTCGTAGGGCCGCAAACCCTACTTGGATTAGTGTACACCTATGGTAGACTGTGTGCTAGCGTACGGGCTGGCCGGTCTAGTGACCTGGTTTGCGGCCGCATTCCTTGTCATGTATTGGCAGATATGGTTGATGACGATGGGGAAAAATGACTGCGCAGTCACTATTTTGAACAATGGAAAATATTTTGGTGCCTCGGGCCTTTATAAAGTTCAAACCCCGATGGTTACCTACGTATGGCATGATAATATGTACTCTTATTTAAAATGTTTTCGGGCATGAGCCACTGAGTATTTTCAAAAGTACCCAGCCCTGCATATGTTTTCTCTATGTGCAGGTTGAGTAGCGACGAGCGGTTGGTGGTGCTGAGCAGGAATTAATAATAAACTATGGTCGTTTTGAAACTCCGAGTGTCGTCGTGTCTTCACACATGACGTCACTCTTCTCTTGGATGCTTCCGCTGTGATGTTTGCTTTACATACTTTTTATTTAAATTCAAAAACTGTTTCATTTGGGATATTTGCAAACTCGTTACTTATTTTGAAGAAATGCTAAACCCTTAGTCATTTACTTGTTAAACGTAATTACTCTTGGTCGCTTTATTTATTAAACTTAAATTTTTGGTCACACTTTTATTGAAAACCCTAGTCTTCTATGCCTGTCCATTAAGCCCCTTTAAGTCGCGATCGCCCGCTTTTATTAACCCTAGGGGCGGTCGTGACACTATATTTACTCAATTAAAGTTTTTAGTTCTTATATTTTAATTCGCCTCTAATTAAACAATGCTACTAAGTTTATAGATTAAACTAAGGAATAAGATGAAATTATATATATTTAAAATTAAATCTAACTTAGTATAACTTCTTAATATAAAGAGTATTGTAAATTCTCACATTATTCAAAACAAACAAGATGCATAAAATATTATCGTTATTTTAAGTGATAGTAGTAATTTACTTTTTATACGTATATGTGGCGGGAAGTAAGAAATTTATTCTTTCCAATATAAAAATTTCATTTAGTCTTTGGAAATGTATATCAAGTTATGCTATGGTCTGAAATTAAAAAAAAAAGAAATAAACAGTCAACTAAAATGTGATTATTGGATAATACAAATTTTCTAACTTGACTTCTCAAAGAAGTTTTAAATTTATATGATTTAAATTATTCATATATTTAATGTGGATATGCTTAATATTCCATATATTTTTTTCAAATTAATTTTTTATAAATTAAGCTATTAAATTTATATATTAATTTACCTTTTATTTGGATTAATGACTTGCATAGCACTTTCAATAAACATCTTTACACACTCATATTTTCTTTATTTGTATATCTTATTCTAAATAATTCATACTCTTTGATCATTAGCCACACATCTTATTTTTATCATTAATTTTATTGTTTTTACTTCACTTAGATTATAAATTAAAATTGCAT
This sequence comes from Salvia splendens, assembly GCF_004379255.2. Lineage (NCBI taxonomy): Eukaryota > Viridiplantae > Streptophyta > Magnoliopsida > Lamiales > Lamiaceae > Salvia > Salvia splendens. The sequence continues at coordinate 23,230,678 of NC_056032.1, read as the reverse complement.
AAATGTTTCATTCACTGGGGAGTAGTAAATTCTTCATTTTGAGTGAGACAAGATAAGTACATTTCTGTTTTTTTAAATCTCGCTTTCAATTCTTATTTTCTATATATTTATTATATTTTATATTCATTATTTGAAACTCTTATGTCTCGTGCATAGCTCGGGTGTTAATACTAGTTGAACTAAACTTGGAGATATTGGGGATACAATTGTAAATGTAATTAAGATTCAAAATGGCAGTATTTTCTTATTTTAAAAACAGTGCATTGGGTTACACATAGGACGCTCGAAGAGCCATGATATTTACGAAAACATTTAAAATTAAATACTTTTAAATTTCGGGCAATGTTCATGGTTTTTGTTACTATTTCTCCTAAATTATAATTAATCCCAAAAATAAATCTACAAATTGAGATATTGAGATGTATTCCCCATTTCGATACAGAGGAAATGGGTGTGAAATTATTTTCTGGTTTACCCTGCTTTAGTTGCAGATTTTGTCGACGAAATCTTAGCGGGTTTTGATATTTGTTTCGTCTCGCAGATACATTATGATTAAGAGAGGCCGACCTTCAAGATCTCAACCAACGCCGGCCGAAGGTGAGGGATCTATTTCATTTGCATGTAGAATTCATGGTGTTGATGTACATCATTTAGTATTCCTTGGTGCATTCGTCGGCGGTTTTTTTGTAAATGGGGGGTTGATGAATGTAATTTTCTGTTGTGCATTACTTGATTGATTGGGTGCATTATTAGTCACTTTTTACACATTAGTCGTCAAGTATTATCCATTATTTGACTGATTGTGTATACGGGTGATTGGGTTAATGCAATATTCCTATGCGCATTATTTGATTGAATCTATACATTATTTAACTATTAGTATTCATTATTTATCAATTAATAGGTATTATTTGACTACTTGTGTACATGGGTGAATGGGTGAATGCAATATTTCTGTGTGCATTTTTTATTGAATCTATACATTATTTAGCTAGTAATTTACATTATTTGTCAAGTATTGAGCATTATGTGATTGCTTGTGTACATGAGTGAATAGGTGAATGCATTATTCGTGTGTGCATTTTTTGATTGAATATGTACATTATGTAGCTAGAAGTTTACATTATTTATCAAGTATTAAACATTATTTGACAGCTTGTGTACTTGGGTGAATGGCTGAATGCAATATTCTTGTGTGCATTATTTTATTGAATCTGTACATTATTTAGCTAATAGTTTACATTATTTATCAAGTATTGGGTATTATGTGACTGCTTGTTTACATGGGTGAATAGGTGAATGTCATATTCCTTTGTGCATTATTTAATTGCCTTTGTACATTATTTATCTTTTTGTACATATTATTTCTCAAGTATTATGCATTATTTGACTGCTTGTGTATATGAATCAAGTTGGTGCAATGTAATATTCCGTTGTGCATTATCTGATTGTTTCTGTGCATTATTTAGCAAGTATTATACATTCAATATTTCTGTGTGCATTATTTTATTGAATCTGTACATTATTTAGCTAGTAATTTACATTATCTGTCAAGTATTGAGCATTATGTGATTGCTTGTGTACATGAGTGAATAGGTGAATGCATTATTCATGTGTGCATTTTTTGATTGAATCTGTAAATTATGTAGCTAGAAGTTTACATTATTTATCAAATTTAGACATTATTTGACTACTTGTGTATTTGGGTGAATGGCTGAATGCAATATTCTTGTGTGCATTATTTTATTGAATCTGTACATTATTTAGCTAATAGTTTACATTATTTATCATGTATTGGGTATTATGTGACTGCTTGTGTACATGGGTGAATAGGTGAATGTCATATTCCTTTGTGCATTATTTGAATGTCTTTGTACATTATTTATCTATTTTTATACATTATGTGTATCGGCTTCCTCTATGGTGCACTAAATAATTTAAGACAATAATACGGTTTCATTGCAGCGTGGAATAGGGAGAGAGAAAGAGTTCAGCGACGGAGTAGGGAGAGAAACACGTTTGGTGGGTGTGATTTTATAAGATAACCGCCAAGATCTTCAAAGGAGAAAATCATGGAAGTTACCATAACAAACAATTTAGTGTATTTAATTTAATTGTAAAAGCCAATAATTTAGGCCCTAGGATCTTGGAAATAAACAGCTGAGATGAAGAAGGAGATTTGAGAAAATGTGGAAAAAGGATATGAGTACATCCCTATATATATATATCCAACAAAGAGGGTTTTCATTAGGCTTTAATTTATGCTTTGCATGTAATTAAATTAATACAACTTCAGGTCAAATCATCATTTCTAATGGTGCTCTTGAATAATTCTTGAGCTCAATTACTTGAATAAAACATGTTAGAGCATTCACGGTGGGGCGGACGATGGCACATCCATTGTCCGCGCCCTATGCTTCGTCTGCGGACAATAGGCCTTCGACCAGGCATCGTCCGCAATATCATCCGCCCCATTGCGGGCGACGCGGACGATACCGCGGACGATGCAACGTGTTTTCCTTCTTTTTCTTTTTTTTCAAATTTTTTTATCTATTTAAACCCCCATTTCTCTCCATTTCCCACACCAATAATTCTCTCCCATCTCTCACTTTCCCCACACACCAATATTTCACTCCCTACTTTCTCACTAAAAAAATGAGACTCAATAATGACTGGAGTACATCGGAGGGAATTACTCGGGCCTTATTCGATTGCGTTCATGAGGCTGCGGTGGAATGCTTGGCCGAAATGGAGCGCGAAGCGGCGGAGTAGGCCCAGACGGTGGCGCAGATCCCGAGGCCGATTTGACATCAGACGTTTGTCCGACGCGAGCACGGCTTAGCTCACCAACGTTTGTTCACAGACTATTTTGCCGAGCAACCACGGTGGGGCCCGACGGTTTTTCACCGTCGTTTTAGAATGCGGCGAGATCTTTTTCTCAGCATTGTCCAAACGTTAGAGGCAAGTGATGAATACTTCCAATATCGAGAAGATGGCATCGGCAGACTGTTAGGTTTAGTATACTGAAAAGCATGTTTCGAGCGAGTTCGCGCAAATAGAATCTTGCTTGTATACGGAAAAACTCTACTATCCACTTTTAACCCGATTCAGTATTATTTGAGCAGTTTGCACAAATAGAATCAGTATATTATTACATTGTGTTTACTTGTGTGTTTATAAGATGTTATATAAATATTTAAATGCATAAGAAGTAAACAAACTCTAAGTCTTTGTTTTAGTAGACCGGTTGTGGGCCGCGTCCAATTTAAGGTAACACGGTCAGTTCTGAACAAAGAAAAATAAGAATTTCACAACCTAGATAGGCCTAGACTACCTATCGTGAAAGGTTGCAATGTCACTCCGATTATTTCTAAGTCTTATTGAAATAAGATGACGTTGGTGTGGTATAGCACTGAATTGGATCTAAACGGCAAGACGAGTCTTTAAGCTATCTACTGAAAGACGAGGTCTTGATAATTAATTTCTTAATCAATGTACGTTAGCATTGAGAATACGATATTGAGTATCTACTACTTTAACTTACCAAAGGTGCGGGTTTTTCGTCACCCAACGATCCAGGTATATAGGGTAGTGGTGATCATTATCTAGCGGTGCTAGGATTGCTATTATATTGAAACGTGCGCGAGGTGAGTCTCGTTTGATAATGTCCTCAAGAGGATCTTTAACAAGGTTTTATTATTCGGAAAGTGGCCAGTTAGAGTTTTATTACTCTATGAATAATAAATAAGTGTTTCTTGCTAAGTCCACTCTTGGAATTAATAAGATGATAATTAATTAAGTTCATAACAGACTTTAATTAATTAATGGACATTTATATCTTAAGCGCGGGAAATAAATAATAAACAAAATAGAAACCCGGATTACTTGTAATTTCGGATTTGGATGGGGAGTTCAATATTACTTCTGTAGTGGCTGCTCGTAATATTCTAATATAAGCTTGTATTAAATTGTGGGTTCAATTTAATTAGTAAAAAGCTAATTGGGGGAGCCCATATGCAAAACCTTCCATAGATCCCTGACTGGGCCCAATATGTAACTATTATAAATAGGAGAATAAAGGAGACAGAAAATTGATTGATTTCATAATGAAATTTTCGTCCCTCTCTAACTAGTAGAGGAGATCGAATTTTTCAGCTCTCATCCGTGAGAAAGTTCTGTCTTCTTTATTCGAGTCCTAGTGTTTCGATAAGATCAGCCCACCCTGATTTCGGAATACAGTTCGGGACACCAGTCAGAAGATCCGTGATCTAGTATTGAAGATCATCGTGGAGAAGGCGCGAGCAATTGACGATTCTTTGGAGAATCAAATCGGTAACTCTAAACCGTAGTATTCATGTTTAGGATTTACATTAAATGAGCATGAATTATTTGCGTTCTAGCATGTAATTCTATGTTAACATGTGAATTGATTAATCCCATAATCTGTCAAATAGATCCTACGTCTGATTTATTTATTTTGTACAAGTCTTCCGCTGTGCAAGGGGCTCCAAAACCCCAACAATTGGTATCAGAGCCAATTTTTACTCTGATTATGTGGATTAATTTCATTTTATGTGAATTTTTTGAATGCAAGATGTCAATTACATATGCGATGGTTTTGTCAAATTGCGTGAATTAATTATGGCTGTTCAAGAATCAACCGGTTCTCATTATAATTCGCATGTTTTTGTTCAAACCTATATGTAATGATGACATGTATGATTTATTATTGATATATGTAATGATTACATGGTAATTAATAAATCATGAATCAATTCGTACATTTTGTGCGTGATTTGATTCAAATCAAAACCGCGTTTTTGCTCGTTGGCAAAATCCTCGGCTGCTTCGGAATTGGGTGTTATATCGCCGCGATTTCGCGGTGAAAAGGAAACACCGATTATACCGCAGCGGCGCAAGGAGGATGTCCGATTGAGTGGGAGCCCTTCGTGGGCAGTTTCCCGGACTAGAGATGGACAGCGTCGGGGAACAATGACGCAGCAGCAGCGCCGGAGATGAGAGCTGGCTGTTCCGTACAGCATGGCCGGTGGCTGCAGAGACGACGACGCAGCTGCTGTAATCAGGCAGCATCTCTGGAGGAGCGACGTCGACGCATCAGCGTCGGAGGTGTCTGGCTCAGCGAGCTCGCGAGACGAGTAGGAGCAGTCACGAATTGGGCAGGCTCCGGACTAGGGCTGTTTGGGTTCAAGCTGGACAGTTTCGCTTCAGCTAAGAGTAACCCAATAGACTGCCCAGGTGGTCCGATCAACAGCTCATAGACAACTCATTGTAACACCCGAACTTTTTAAGTACTAAATTAATATATGTCATGAAATAATTAATAAAATTGGAGTCCAAATGTTTATATAAAAAGGGCTTTGGGCCATGGAAAATAGAAGAACTTTAAGGTAAATAAGTAAAGTTTGGGCTTGATTTATTTACAACAAAATAAATCATTTGGGCCTATAAATTTCAACAAATAAATAAAGTGTGGGAGCCCAATTCTTTTCCAAACAAATGGGAGCAAGCCCAAGAATTCTTTTCTTCTTCCTTCCTTCTTTCCCCTTCTCGGCCGAATGCTTCCATGGAGACTCTCCACCTCCAACTCTCTTCACCTTCCATCTTCCTCAATTAACTCTACAAATAAATCAAGAGTCACCCAAGAGTTAAACTTATTTATCTTCCACTACTCTTCTACTTCAACATCTCAAGAAAGAAAAAAAATTGAGAGAGAGGGCCGAGAGATAGAGTGAGAGCCGAAATAGAAGGAAGTAGGATTTGCTACCATTCTTGCTCCTCCACCACCAAGTTCAATCCTTCTTGAGGTATAATCTCTTTTCAATCCCCAAAACATGAATTTTTGTGTATATATATTTTTACATCATTTCATAATTCACCGTACTTTCTAAGGTATTGAGGTGGGCTTTATTACTTAAACTCCTTTATTTGCAATGATATATATATGGTGAGATAAGGGTGGTTTAAATGTTATGTCATGCCGTATTTTATGTTTTGAATTGCCTATCTGATTGTCTACTAGGATAATGTCCTACTAGACTTTGATGGTTAACGAATTCGGGTCTGACTAGGGAGTGAGTCCCTACTCAGACTAGTGCACTGATGGGGATCGTGAGCCGTCCTTTGTGGTCGGCTGGTCCAGTGATCGAGTTTGTGGCCACATTCTCGTTTCACATGATGGTTCAGATATGGTACATGATGGAGGATGATGATGATATTTGTCTGCGCAGACACCTTTTTATTTATGGAAATGATTTTAGTGATTCTCAGCATTTTTTAAAGTAAAACCCGAGTTTCACTCAATGATGGCTTGACATAACTTTATTGATGAAATGTATTTTGGGCATGAGTTCACTAAGTGCATCAAGTACTCAGCCCCTGCATATGTTTTCCCTATGTGCAGGTTGAGCGTGGACGGGAGACGAAGGATGTTGAGCATTGGACCGAGACCATATTCAATAAACGTTCTGGTTGCTATTGTGTCTTCATACATAGTAGTAGCTAACTCTCAAATGCTTCTGCTACGTCAAGTTTTAGAACTCTGATGTTATCTCTATTCTGTTGAACTATTTTTCCTACGAACTTTGTTGCTTCGTTATTTCAGACTGTAATTTGGTAATAAAGTTCATCTTTTGATCTACATATCGTACCCCTTGATTGTTTTCCCCTTTCTTCCCCGCTTCTTTATTCCCCCATTAGTCGCGACTCACCGTACTTTCTATCCTTAGGAAGTGCGGTCGTGACAGAATGGTATCAGAGCCAGGTTTTTCCTTCCGCTCTGGACCGAGAGTCTCTTATTCAATCTAGTCTAGACTCGTTTCGCTAGACTAAAAGAGTATTCATTGAAGGCTCAACATTCCGTCTTGCCGCGCTCAACGAAGGAGAAGGTAAATGTTTTGAAATGAGAAATGTTTATGCAATTGATGTTGGACGTGATGATGAATGGAGTATGATTGATAATATTATGAGATGTAGAGGCCTTAGATGTAGGCTAAGTCATATACGCACGGACTATACTTTCTATTAAGGCAATATATTTATCGATGGAACTAATGAGGCTTGGAAAAGAGCAAATTCCAAGGGATGATGAGACGACGAGACAATGGCAACCCTGGGAAGAACGACTTGTTCTAGTTCGAAAGATTGACGAGATTGCAAATTACTACGTTTCTTCATACCAAGGCGAGATGCTCGAACAAAAATAACGCACGAAACAACTATCCTTAGATGATAACTTTAAAAGAAATAATCATTTGGATGAATGCAGAATTGGGACTAGTATGTGCTACAAATGTTGTGGAGTTGGACACTTTTCCAAAGAGTGCCCGAGCAACAACAATGCTGGTTATGAGGAGGCTACATGAGAACTCGAGGATAAAAGGAAAAAGAAGTACCCGAAGTTGTTTGTTAGAGATGAGCAAATTTCGGGACGAAATTTCTGTTAAGGTGGGTAGAATGTAACACCCGTACTTTTTAAGTACTAAATTAATATATGTCATGAAATAATTAATAAAATTGGAGTCCAAATGTTTATATAAAAAGGGCTTTGAGCCATGGAAAATAGAAGAACTCTATGGTAAATAAGTAAAGTTTGGGCTTGATTTATTTACAACAAAATAAATCATTTTGGGCCTATAAATTTCAACAAATAAATAAAGTGTGGGAGCCCAATTCTTTTCCAAACAAATGGGAGCAAGCCCAAGAATTCTTTTCTTCTTCCTTCTTTCTTTCCCCTTCTCGGCCGAATGCTTCCATGGAGACTCTCCACCTCCAACTCTCTTCACCTTCCATCTTCCTCAATTAACTCTACAAAGAAATCAAGAGTCACCCAAGAGTTAAACTTATTTATCTTCCACTACTCTTCTACTTCAACATCTCAAGAAAGAAAAAAAATTGAGAGAGAGGGCCGAGAGTTAGAGTGAGAGCCGAAAGAGAAGGAAGTAGGATTTGCTACCATTCTTGCTCCTTCCCCACCAAGTTCAATCCTTCTTGAGGTATAATCTCTTTTCAATCCCCAAAGTATGAATTTTCGTATATATATTTTTACATCATTTCATAATTCACCGTACTTTCTAAGCTATTGAGGTGGGCTTTATTACTTAAACTCCTTTATTTGCAATGATATGTATATGGTGAGATAAGGGTGGTTTAAATGCTATGTCATGCCGTATTTTATGTTTTGAATTGCCTATCTGATTGTCTACTAGGATAATGTCCTACTAGACTTTGATGGTTAACGAATTCGGGTCTGACTAGGGAGTGAGTCCCTACTCAGACTAGTGCACTGATGGGGATCGTGAGCCGTCCTTTGTGGTCGGCCGGTCCAGTGATCGAGTTTGTGGCCACATTCTCGTTTCACATGATGGTTCAGATATGGTACATGATGGAGGATGATGATGATATTTGTCTGCGCAGACACCTTTTTATTTATGGAAATGATTTTAGTGATTCTCGGCATTTTTTAAAGTAAAACCCGAGTTTCACTCAATGATGGCTTGACATAACTTTATTGATGAAATGTATTTTGGGCATGAGTTCCCTAAGTGCATCAAGTACTCAGCCCCTGCATATGTTTTCCCTATGTGCAGGTTGAGCGTGGACGGGAGACGAAGGATGTTGAGCATTGGACCGAGACCATATTCAATAAACGTTCCGGTTGCTATTGTGTCTTCATACATAGTAGTAGCTAACTCTCAAATGCTTCTGCTACGTCAAGTTTTAGAACTCTGATGTTATCTCTATTCTGTTGAACTATTTTTCCTACGAACTTTGTTGCTTCGTTATTTCAGACTGTAATTTGGTAATAAAGTTCATCTTTTGATCTACATATCGTACCCCTTGATTGTTTTCCCCTTTCTTCCCCGCTTCTTTATTCCCCCATTAGTCGCGACTCACCGTACTTTCTATCCTTAGGAAGTGCGGTCGTGACAGAATGGTATCAGAGCCAGGTTTTTCCTTCCGCTCTGGACCGAGAGTCTCTTATTCAATCTAGTCTAGACTCGTTTCGCTAGACTAAAAGAGTATTCATTGAAGGCTCAACATTCCGTCTCGCCGCGCTCAACGATAGAGAAGGTAAAATGTTTTGAAATGAGAAATGTTTATGCAATTGATGTTGGACGTGATGATGAATGGAGTATGATTGATAATATTATGAGATGTAGAGGCCTTAGATGTAGGCTAAGTCATATACGCACGGACTATACTTTCTATTAAGGCAATATATTTATCGATGGAACTAATGAGGCTTGGAAAAGAGCAAATTCCAAGGGATGATGAGACGACGAGACAATGGCAACCCTGGGAAGAACGACTTGTTCTAGTTCGAAAGATTGACGAGATTGCAAATTACTACGTTTCTTCATACCAGGGCGAGATGCTCAAACAAAAATAACGCACGAAACATCTATCCTTAGATGATAACTTTAAAAGAAATAATCATTTGGATGAATGCAGAATTGGGACTAGTATGTGCTACAAATGTTGTGGAGTTGGACACTTTTCCAAAGATTGCCCGAGCAACAACAATGCTGGTTATGAGGAGGCTACATGAGAACTCGAGGATAAAAGGAAAAAGAAGTACCCGAAGTTGTTTGTTAGAGATGAGCAAATTTCGGGACGAAATTTCTGTTAAGGTGGGTAGAATGTAACACCCATACTTTTTAAGTACTAAATTAATATATGTCATATAATAATTAATAAAATTGGAGTCCAAATGTTTATATAAAAAGGGCTTTGAGCCATGGAAAATAGAAGAACTCTATGGTAAATAAGTAAAGTTTTGGCTTGATTTATTTACAACAAAATAAATCATTTTGGGCCTATAAATTTCAACAAATAAATAAAGTGTGGGAGCCCAATTCTTTTCCAAACAAATGGGAGCAAGCCCAAGAATTCTTTTCTTCTTCCTTCTTTCTTTCCCTTTCTCAGCCGAATGCTTCCATAGAGACTCTCCACCTCCAACTCTCTTCACCTTCCATCTTCCTCAATTAACTCTACAAAGAAATCAAGAGTCACCCAAGAGTTAAACTTATTTATCTTCCACTACTCTTCTACTTCAACATCTCAAGAAAGAAAAAAAATTGAGAGAGAGGGCCGAGAGTTAAAGTGAGAGCCGAAAGAGAATGAAGTAGGATTTGCTACCATTCTTGCTCCTTCCCCACCAAGTTCAATCCTTCTTGAGGTATAATCTCTTTTCAATCCCCAAAGCATGAATTTTCGTATATATATTTTTACATCATTTCATAATTCACCGTACTTTCTAAGCTATTGAGGTGGGCTTTATTACTTAAACTCCTTTATTTGCAATGATATGTATATGGTGAGATAAGGGTGGTTTAAATGTTATGTCATGCCGTATTTTATGTTTTGAATTGCCTATCTGATTGTCTACTAGGATAATGTCCTACTAGACTTTGATGGTTAACGAATTCGGGTCTGACTAGGGAGTGAGTCCCTACTCAGACTAGTGCACTGATGGGGATCGTGAGCCGTCCTTTGTGGTCGGCCGGTCCAGTGATCGAGTTTGTGGCCACATTCTCGTTTCACATGATGGTTCAGATATGGTACATGATGGAGGATGATGATGATATTTGTCTGCGCAGACACCTTTTTATTTATGGAAATGATTTTAGTGATTCTCAACATTTTTTAAAGTAAAACCCGAGTTTCACTCAATGATGGCTTGACATAACTTTATTGATGAAATGTATTTTGGGCATGAGTTCACTAAGTGCATCAAGTACTCAGCCCCTGCATATGTTTTCCCTATGTGCAGGTTGAGCGTGGACGGGAGACGAAGGATGTTGAGCATTGGACCGAGACCATATTCAATAAACGTTCTGGTTGCTATTGTGTCTTCATACATAGTAGTAGCTAACTCTCAAATGCTTCTGCTACGTCAAGTTTTAGAACTCTGACGTTATATCTATTCTGTTGAACTATTTTTCCTACGAACTTTGTTGCTTCGTTATTTCAGACTGTAATTTGGTAATAAAGTTCATCTTTTGATCTACATATCGTACCCCTTGATTGTTTTCCCCTTTCTTCCCCGCTTCTTTATTCCCCCATTAGTCGCGACTCACCGTACTTTCTATCCTTAGGAAGTGCGGTCGTGACAGAATGGTATCAGAGCCAGGTTTTTCCTTCCGCTCTGGACCGAGAGTCTCTTATTCAATCTAGTCTAGACTCGTTTCGCTAGACTAAAAGAGTATTCATTGAAGGCTCAACATTCCGTCTCGCCGCGCTCAACGATAGAGAAGGTAAAATGTTTTGAAATGAGAAATGTTTATGCAATTGATGTTGGACGTGATGATGAATGGAGTATGATTGATAATATTATGAGATGTAGAGGCCTTAGATGTAGGCTAAGTCATATACGCACGGACTATACTTTCTATTAAGGCAATATATTTATCGATGGAACTAATGAGGCTTGGAAAAGAGCAAATTCCAAGGGATGATGAGACGACGAGACAATGGCAACCCTGGGAAGAACGACTTGTTCTAGTTCGAAAGATTGACGAGATTGCAAATTACTACGTTTCTTCATACCAGGGCGAGATGCTCAAACAAAAATAACGCACGAAACATCTATCCTTAGATGATAACTTTAAAAGAAATAATCATTTGGATGAATGCAGAATTGGGACTAGTATGTGCTACAAATGTTGTGGAGTTGGACACTTTTCCAAAGAGTGCCCGAGCAACAACAATGCTGGTTATGAGGAGGCTACATGAGAACTCGAGGATAAAAGGAAAAAGAAGTACCCGAAGTTGTTTGTTAGAGATGAGCAAATTTCGGGACGAAATTTCTGTTAAGGTGGGTAGAATGTAACACCCGTACTTTTTAAGTACTAAATTAATATATGTCATGAAATAATTAATAAAATTGGAGTCCAAATGTTTATATAAAAAGGGCTTTGAGCCATGGAAAATAGAAGAACTCTATGGTAAATAAGTAAAGTTTGGGCTTGATTTATTTACAACAAAATAAATCATTTTGGGCCTATAAATTTCAACAAATAAATAAAGTGTGGGAGCCCAATTCTTTTCCAAACAAATGGGAGCAAGCCCAAGAATTCTTTTCTTCTTCCTTCTTTCTTTCCCCTTCTCGGCCGAATGCTTCCATGGAGACTCTCCACCTCCAACTCTCTTCACCTTCCATCTTCCTCAATTAACTCTACAAAGAAATCAAGAGTCACCCAAGAGTTAAACTTATTTATCTTCCACTACTCTTCTACTTCAACATCTCAAGAAAGAAAAAAAATTGAGAGAGAGGGCCGAGAGTTAGAGTGAGAGCCGAAAGAGAAGGAAGTAGGATTTGCTACCATTCTTGCTCCTTCCCCACCAAGTTCAATCCTTCTTGAGGTATAATCTCTTTTCAATCCCCAAAGCATGAATTTTCTTATATATATTTTTACATCATTTCATAATTCACCGAACTTTCTAAGCTATTGAGGTGGGCTTTATTACTTAAACTCCTTTATTTGCAATGATATGTATATGGTGAGATAAGGGTGGTTTAAATGTTATGTCATGCCGTGTTTTATGTTTTGAATTGCCTATCTGATTGTCTACTAGGATAATGTCCTACTAGACTTTGATGGTTAACGAATTCGGGTCTGACTAGGGAGTGAGTCCCTACTCAGACTAGTGCACTGATGGGGATCGTGAGCCGTCCTTTGTGGTCGGCCGGTCCAGTGATCGAGTTTGTGGCCACATTCTCGTTTCACATGATGGTTCAGATATGGTACATGATGGAGGATGATGATGATATTTGTCTGCGCAGACACCTTTTTATTTATGGAAATGATTTTAGTGATTCTCAACATTTTTTAAAGTAAAACCCGAGTTTCACTCAATGATGGCTTGACATAACTTTATTGATGAAATGTATTTTGGGCATGAGTTCACTAAGTGCATCAAGTACTCAGCCCTGCATATGTTTTCCCTATGTGCAGGTTGAGCGTGGACGGGAGACGAAGGATGTTGAGCATTGGACCGAGACCATATTCAATAAACGTTCCGGTTGCTATTGTGTCTTCATACATAGTAGTAGCTAACTCTCAAATGCTTCTGCTACGTCAAGTTTTAGAACTCTGATGTTATCTCTATTCTGTTGAACTATTTTTCCTACGAACTTTGTTGCTTCGTTATTTCAGACTGTAATTTGGTAATAAAGTTCATCTTTTG